>NW_026799990.1:300000-558099 GCF_032191835.1 Heteronotia binoei
CAGTAGCTAGTATGTCCAAACTGGCAACCTTCTGTTTTTCATCAGACTCACATGGAGCCAGGTATCGAAATCTCAGGCCCATACAATTCCTTTATACATGTTTCTTTTGCCTAATAATGTCTGAGAGCCCCCATACAATCCTTAAAGAAGAAAATGTCTCTCCTATTTTAGATATTTGGTTTTAAGACTGGACTGAGGCAGTGCCTGCTTTGCTGCTGTCATCATGGCTATGCCTGCACCACTCAAGCAACAAAGCTGCTCTGCACCTTGGCCTCCAGTCTCATTTCTCACTGATTTCAAGGAGATAACTAAGTGGCTAAAGAACTGCAGCCTTTGGTTATTAAGAGTCATATAACAACTACACTAACAAACTATAACTAAAATTACACAAGTTAGATGCACTGCTGCAAATAAAGTCCAATAGACAGATTTTGATCAAAATCACACTTAACTGGCTGCCACTAGTGGATGGTCTGTGGCCAGTGCATTATCAAGTCTAATGGAAGCAGCCTAAAATGTAGTGCTTAGAATATTTGGACTAGGACTGAGAAAACTCAGGTTCAAATCCCCACTTGGGCACACAGCTTGCTGGATGACTTATGGTTAGTCACTTTCTCTCAAACTAACTTTTCCCACAGGGCAGTTGTCAGGACAAAATAAAAACCATGTACTCCCTGGAAGAGGGGCAGTATAAAAATGTATCAGTCAATTTATTTATTCAGGAGCTTTATAGTCATCCAGTCTATTGTAAATAACACACAAGGGTACAAATAACTAAGAAATGTTGATTCTTTTCATCATGCCACTTGCCTGGTCTTGTATGTATTCATATGCTCCAGGAATATAGTGCTCAACATTTTCATCAATAAGCCTTCTAAGTCGTAAGCCATAATTTCTTGGTTCCAGCTGCTTAATCTAAGAGGTAAAAAGAAATTTTTGGAACTCAGAATTTATTTGTATAAGTCCAGAAGTTATATATACATATTCCTTCAAATTACGCAAAAGTAACCTCCAACAAGTAATTTCCTAAATATCCACCATAAATAAATAAACCTAGTTGCACAATTTTCATACCAACACAGATTTGGATTGCTTCTAACCACCCCCCCCCCAAAGGTTTATAGTGTTACTTCCTGTGTATAAAATTAACAGAGTGGTAGGGTGTGTAAATAAACTTTAAAACTTGTTCTCTTCTTCCTCTGCTTATACATTTCTACAGGTCTCCCAGATGGCATCATTCTGCTGAGTGATACATTCACATTTGGAGCATAAAATGCATGTGTGCACACAGGCTGTTAAGAGAAGGATGTTATGTACAGGCTTGGCTTTTACTGCACTTTTTACTGCCAATTTCCTCTGAGATCATGAAACCACCTACTTTTCGCAGCATGTGATTACATCCAGGAAGCTAAATAATGGAATAGATAGCACTTCCCTTAAGATATTAGCTTCATACCTTGCAGGGGCTTGTCCCTCAAACATCTGGAATAGTACTGAGGCAGCACTATGTTTACTTTCAACACTAGTGGCTCAACATAGAATTAAACAGACCTTGCATACTTTAGGTCATTTATTTTGCTCTCCACCCAGCAAAATTATCAGCTACAATGCACTGAGCAACATATTTAGCAAAACTTAAAATTGTGATTTCTTCAATTTATAATAGACAACAAGAAGAAAAAAATGGAATGAAACAGGGTACAAATAAATGTTTGTTATAAAACATTTAATCAGATGTCAAGACTACTGACTATACTATAGAATACAGATAAAAGTTTAAGGCTGGTCCAGGTGCCATTGCAGCTGACGCTATAATACAATACAAACGGAAAACTTTTTATTTAAGAAACTTTAGTGAAACTTTGATGCTGCAGACCAAAGTAACTCAAAGAACTGTATCAAAGAAATCTCTGGATTGTAATAACATGAAGAAAATGAAAAGACAACCAAAACAGCAACATACCCTGTATTGACTAAATGTGCATTTCTTAAGAACTACTGCTTTGAAATGCCATCTGTCATTTGAAGAACATGTTATGTGATAAAAAGGTTGTATATGCTGAACAATAGGACGATGAGGGATATTTAATTCCATGTATTTATTAATCTATATTTTCTAGGAGTTAAGATTTATTTAGATGGGTCATTTAGAAACAATTCCATCAGATTCAAGATGTAGACTCTAAAGAGCAAGGGGCTCCATTCACTAAGGCTGAACTTCCACCCCTACCACACTGCAAGGAGTTTAATGAAACAGCTTCATGGGGTCCATCCCATCTAATTTAGAAATCTTTTATATGCCAGGAAACAGATGGTAGCAAGATGGCAAAGATCCTTCACCTACTCGGGGTCAGACTTCTTGAAATTTCCTGACAGCTAATGGGTATTCAGCAGTTAGTGCCCCTTTTCACCTTCTAATAACTAGCCCTGCACCACTCACCACACACCAACATGAACATACACAACATACTTCAAACACAACACTGTGCTAAAGAATGAGTATTCCCAACACTCACCAGAGAAGTATGGAAATGTAAGAAAAAAAGAACTAGGAAAGATGTAGCAGAAAGTAGTCAGCATTAAGAGATGTCTAATGGAAAAATACCTTTAAATATACAGAGTAGAAAGAAAGAAAACACAGAAAAATTTTAATTGAAATAAAGAAACCAAAATAACTTCAGATCGAATGAAGTGATAGACACAAAAAGAAAACTTTGATTGTTTTTATGAACAGATTCTTATACAAATGCTTCTGGGTCACTTGTTTGCAATATCCATATAGAAATACTTTTCCTAAAAATATTTTCTTCATTCATCAGCTCTCTCCTGCCACCTATAGGTCATGCAAGGATTGCCTACGAAAACATATGTCTTGCCTTCCAGTTAATAAACAATAGTTGTTTTAACAGAAACTAAACTCTAAACTTGGTATCCTGATTTAGATGCCCCAGGTTGGCCCCATTCTGTCAGACCTCAGAAGTTAAGCAGGGTCAGCTCTGGTTAGTACATGGATGAGAGGCCACTGAGGAAGTCCAGGTTCAACTCTTGCCTTGAAAATTCTGCGGGGTTGTCGTAAGTCTGCCATGGCTTGACAGCATTTTCCACCTAATTCTATTGTAGACTTTAATGCTGGAAACCACAACAGGCATGGCAATGTATTTTCATACTGTAGTGAGCAGAACAATCATGGTAAAGTGATAAGAAAAAAAATATTATGCAGCCTGGCCTGGCACAATATTTCACCAGTCTGTACAGTTCAATAATAGTGGCTCACTCAACAGGAAGCCAACCTACCTCACATGCTATAGTGAAACTACAGGAATCATAAGACTGAGCCTCCTGATTTCAAAGACAGCTATTGATATTGGTAAAGAACATCTACCATCAGACATGGCCATATTTCACTATCTGGAAGATCTTAAAATTTAAAATATCACTAAGTATTTCTGTGGATTGGGGGGGAGGCAGGGAAGTCCAGCTCTGTGGCCAGAAACCTATTCCATCCACAGAAATCACCCCTGAGATTCAAGCTCATGTTTTGTTTGCTTATTTCATGTCCATTATACTGGATGGAGTCAGTTCATAATTTGAAATGCAGAAGATTTAAGATCTAAGTGATGTGCATTGCTCTGTTGCTTGATTTTCAAAGATGCTATGATGAACATGTTATGTACCTTTAATCACTTCTAGAGCATTACCCCTTTCCATGGCTCTCTTTAAAGACCAAAGGCTGGATTTTATGAATCCATTCCTCTTGCAAGAAGGCTTGCTCTGGCAGAAGAGGTTCCACTGGAATAAGAGGCAGGAAAGGCAATTTCACCCACTTTTCCTTCACTACTACATCTATCCATGTTTTTGAGAAAGGAGAAGGAATGAAACACCCACTCTAGGATCCAACTTCTATACTTTAAAAGTGATCAACAAGCTAAACTAAAATGTAGAATTGTGTACCTTGCAAGCCAAAGCCAAAACATCTTCGACTCTGTCTTCTGGCTTGAAAGTTAACATCAGGCCTTGACAGTCAGGAAAATGAATGTATGTTTGGATGTCCCAGGTATTTTCTTTTGTGGCATTCTCTGGAGTCGAGTAGTACACATTTAGAAATTCATCTACTTTCTGCTGAGGAAAAAAGAAGAGAGGAAGATGTATGCACCCTTTTAATGTAACAAAAGTCACTTAAAACAGCAGTTTTCAACATACGGGTTGGAACCCTCAGGTGAGTCAGAAATCCCTATAAAGCTGCAATTTTGGGGTGGTGGGGTGGTGGCGGTGCTTTTCTGGAAATACCTGCTGCTAGTGCATATGGGCAGAGAGCAAATGCCACATCTCCTGTTACTCTTTGCTCACACACTGAGAGAAGGAGGATAGTAAGATGAGGCCACCCAGGAACAGAGGATAAATTTGAGAACAGGCAGGTTCAAAGAAACACAGACTCCTCATCTGCCTGTCACATGACTGTGATATTATACCAGATCCTGACATGTGGTTGCAGCTCATTGGGTTCTATGCTTCAACATGAGATTAAAGGCAATTCCCCGTTCTGAAATGATTAAAGACCATCGGCATAAACTGTATTTGCTACTGATATTATTTGATCAACAAAAAAAACATGCTTTTATCTCACCTATATACACTGTTTCCTTCTCCAAGCACTCTTATCCCCTTTGGTCTTCTTAAACAATGTCATTTTCTGACAAATTAGCACTGCAGAGCCCATCCCCAACTAACTACTGAGTCCAATTAATCCATTAGGCCTCAGTGATGAAATCCTGAACCATATACTCTTTAGCTCAGGGGCAGCCAACGGTAGCTCTCCAGATGTTTTTTGCCTACAACTCCCATCAGCCCCAGCCAGCATGGCCAATGGCTGGGGCTGATGGGAGTTATAGGCAAAAAACATCTGGAGAGCTACCATTGGCCACCCCTGTTCTAGCTCCTTTCAGCTTGAGAGAGAGAGAGAGCACTTCTGGAGAGTGTGCTAACAGTCAGACTTCACTAGGTTTCGGTGGACCCCCCCCCTCTCATATACAGGGTTGGCTTGGCCCCAAACATTACCTGCTGTCTCAAACCATTCTTCCTGGTACCACTGTCTTATCCATGTAAAGACTGTAGAACAGTCAGCAGTTTACTTCATGACTTCCCATCTGAATTTGAGCCATTTTTCAAATTTGCTTACTGTCACTGAATACAATAATTACAAATTAAGAAAGATTCCTTTGTTGCAAAAAGTTATTTTAGGAGCCATCCAGGTTCCAACAGGATAGAGTAATAACTTACTCACAACAGAATGTTTTGTATAACTGATGATTATCTCACTTCATGAAAGGTCCTTTTACCAAGCGACATGCTATACAACATAAGAACATAAGAGAAGCCATACTGAATCAGGCTAGTGGCCCATCCAGTCCAACACTTTGTCACACAGTGGCCAAAAAACCCAAGTGTCATCAGGAGGTCCACCAGTGGGGCCAGGACACTAGAAGCCCTCCCACTGCTGCCCCCAAGCACCAATAATAAAGAGCATCACATGCTCCAGAACAGAGAGTTCAATCTATACCTTGTGGCTAATAGCCACTGATGGACCTCTGCTCCATATGTTTATCCAATCCCCTCTTGAAGCTGTCTATGCCTGTAGCTGCCATCACCTCCTGTGCCAGTGAATTCCATGTGTTAATCACCTTTCAGGTGAAGAAGTACTGTACTTCCTTTTATCTGTTCTAACATGACAATATCCTCATGGTAATACACCTACATAACTCACGTTCTAAAACAGAGTAAGGAAGGTAAGTCATGACTGAGAGAAATGTCCCATTGTAACATCAGTGAGATAGTTCACAGAAACAGCCTTAAATCACACATTTCAAAGAGTCTTGGAGACACTTCACACAATCCCCACATAAACTTACAAGTGCTAAATGCAATGTGCTATTATGCAATGACACACATGTATGCAACTGTAGTGATCATATGATCTATAAATAAAGCACACATAAAATTAATTTTATGTAAAACAGATGTTCAGTCTCTAATTGTGCCTATATTTCTTCTTTCAAGATTTGATAAGAGCCTTTTTTCAAAATGTCTGCATATGCAAGTACTTTCTTGTGTAATTTTATGCAGAAGTTAGGAAATAATAAACTTATACAACCAATATAGTTACTGATGCAATGATTTTAATAAATTCACACTTTTAAAAAGATTTCATCAGCAGAGGGCACTGGAGTGTATAGCACCACTAGATAAGAAAATACACTACTGGTAGAAATATTAAAGGCTTGCATTTTAAAGCACTATTAATATTAAAATACCAGATAATTCAGCAAAGCCACCCACTTTCAAGTTTAGACTACGATAACGAGGGGGGCAGGGAACCCAGTCAGCTACAGAAAAGGCATCCAGTATAATAAAACCAAGAAAGGATGAACCCACAAAACCAGAACTTATCAGTGCTTTGAATAAGAGACTAAAGTCCTGCTAAGTTCTAGCCCTAACCTGGATGGACCAGGCTCTCCTGACCTCATCAGATCTTGGAAGTTAAGCAGGGTCAGCCATGGCTAGTATTTGAATTGGAGACCACTCTATGAGGTCACCATAAGTCAGGTATAACTTGATGGCACTTTACACCACCACCAAGTTCTATTACAAGTCATATACTCTGTACAAGTAATTTCTAAGCAGAACAGACCACTGCAAGGTTTGCACTGAAATGGAAAAACTCTTCTCAGAGAGCTCCCTCCATCCCCTTTTTGTCTTCAGGTCTCCAGGTGGAGTGGGGCAGGAACCAGAACTGAAACTTTTTCTAAAGCCAGTTTGAGTAAGTGAGCACTAACTAAGGCTGCATTTAGACATCGCTTTTAACCAACATTATGAATCCAGCTTGCTGCCAGGCTCACACAAACTTCCTTCTCATGCGGAACATTCTTGCTGGAAACCAACTCCAGTTAACACTGATGTACACATGCAAGACTGGAAGCCTGCATTAAACTCTTGGTAGAATTTGAGGGACTGAAGAAGCAGGAGGGCTTTACTCTGGTTAATTCACAAAAAAGCGGATTTACATGTCATAGATAGCTACGGTTAATTACTAATCAGTATTCTGCTATTTCCACAAGGATTCTCTCTCCCAAGTTCCATTCCCCCAGAAAGTGAGGGGTTTTTATCGGGCTTCCCCAAAGAATTGTACCTTCCTGACTTTTTACAGATTTTGTCAGATCTTTTCGAAGCCTGCTTTGCTGCAAAATTGAGCAAAAGCCTGGATGGGCCATCAGTCATTTTTCCCGATGCTGTCTCTGCAGTGGTCATTTCCCTCCCCTGCCACTAGGGGGCTATTTTTTAAATCAACGAGTATGGTATCAATATAGCACCATAAGAATATGTGCAACAAGTCCCCTGAATTCCCAGCTTTCATTTAAAAGTTTCATTTAAAAAGTGTCTAGAACTTTTCATTCAGGGGAAAGGCATATCTCTGCAACACAAGGGACTAAAGACTTGCTTTTTTGTTCATGAAAAGGAAAGCTGGGAATTTGAAGAACACATACCGTTCTTCATACTGTTAACCACATTATGCTGATATGATATCCAAATGCTTTTTTTTTTTAATAAGAGCTGTGAGATTCTGTTCTCAACTCCCCAGAGGATCCTATGCCCCACCCTGCTCGATAACAGAATCTCACAGTCTTTGTGTTTTCTCTCGTTGCAAAGAGATCAACTTCTGGGACTCTAGATACACTGTCTTTATGGACCGTTCATGAGATAGTGTCCCTGCTCCACTCAATCTGTCAGCCTCCATGTTTAAGTTTCCAGGAATATGGATAGCTTGAATGCAAGCACTGAGCTTCAAGACCATTAACCCAGTCAAAGTAGCCCGTTGGCATAGGCCCTTGAATCCTGTGCTTCCTTGATTGTTTCAATAAAACATTGTAACAAACATTTTCCGTTTGAAGCAGTATGCACCGATTCCACAGAATATCTGAGAAACAGCTAAGGGGATTCTGAACTGCTTGCAACTTTAGAGAGTTAATATCAATAATATGCCTCTCGTCCTTCAACCATGTACCCTGTGCAGAAAATCCTTCACAGTGGCCACCTCAACCCAAGAATGAAGTGTCTGTGGTAAAGACAACTTCATGCTCAGGAACATCAAAGGATGTGCCCTAGGAAAAGTTGTAATGAGAAAGCCACCATGTCAGGGAATGGATAACCTGTCTGGGAACAGAAAATCTATGCCATTGGGGATAGTAAGTCCACTATATCAGGATGGAAACTAGAGCTGTAGGGGCTGCACATGTAGCCTGGCAAGGAGCAGAACTGCTATCATAAAAGCCATATAGCCCAAAGGGCAAAGGATTTTCCAAACTGATTGAAATTGCTTTGATCTAAATTGCCTAGCTAAAATAGAAATGTCTTTTGGGAACAACTTCTAGTCAGAAGGACGATTTATGTGATGTGGCTACCTCTCTTGGAGGGGGCAGCTGGAGCATCAACCTTTATCTGCAGGACCACCTTTTCCCCATATATCCCCCAGAGAGCATTGCGTTCAGGGACAAAAAATCTGCTGTCCACCCCTGGAACAAAGGAGGCCAGGTTGCGTTTGAGACGAGCCAGGGCCTTCTCGGTGGCAGCACCAGAGTTATGGAATGCTCTCCTGGAGGCCATAAGGGCCCTGCGGGACCTTCCTACGTTCCGCAGGGCCTGTAAGACTGAACTGTTTCGACAGGCCTTCGAAGCTCAAACCGAGAGAGAGCTGCCACCTGACATCAGTTAGAGTATCCAGTGTCCAACCATCTGAAAAGCAGAACCGCCAACATAGTAATGGTACAGCACTGTGGAATAGTTTTTAAATTATAATTGTATTAATGTTTTATAGATTTTATTGATGTACTGTTTTAAACGAATGTTGTGAGCCTCCCTGAGTCCGCTTGCGGAGAGGGCGGGATAGAAGTGTAATGTAAATAAATAAATAAACCTAGGTTGGCTGGAACCCTTGCATTTATGATAGCCCTACTGGCGAATAAAGGGCTTAGAAATAAGACACTGGGGCCCTGGAGGGTTAGCTTAGCAGTAATCCCTTTGATAAGGGTGCCAGGACTAACATACAAACAGCCTCTGCATGAATTGAGATAGACCAGGTGAGACCCCCTCCCCCCCTTTTTAACAGTGTTTAGCTGTAAAAACAGTGCTGATGGCAGGCCTGCTCATACACTGCACAGAACATTGATGATGAACTAAAGTTCTTCCACATCTAGATACAGAAAGATTTTATACTACACACTAGAAAACTAAAAAGCACAATAAAATCCAAATAGGCTTCCTCCATTTGTGCAACATTTCATCTAGACAGAAGCATATGAACTGCTATCATGCTTGTTGTTATCCTCCTGAATGGAAAGTTTCTCATGACTTTCCAAACTATACAACCTGCTATATTTCTTTTGCTCATTGTTCTTTGGACCCAACCATTTTATTGCTTAAGTGCTGCAAATTTATTCAGATTATTTTAAAACCAGGGCTAGGCTCAAATTAGAGATGGGGAACACTTCCACGGACAAATTATTCAATGTGTGTAACTGAAGAAGTGTATAATTCTAGCTCAACACCAGGCATCTAAACTGTGGTGGAAGTGGTTTGCACACACATCCACTGAGTTTTAAGGCCCTTGGTTTTATATGGCAGAAATGTGGGCTCAGCTTTGCACCACATTTGGTTCACCGTTAGATGTCACATCAAACCTCTGCTTGTGATGAACCCAGCTTATGTACCATGCTTGAGTGCTCTATTGCTCCTCCTTTTATGCACACAGTAGGATTGAATTCTTCCTGGTTTGGAAAGCCTTAAATCAAACTCCAGCTGGCCATACCACCAGAATGCAGGTGCCTGGGCAAAGAGGAATTTGTCCCACCCCTAGGATTTAAAATTAGGTTTTGTAGGGAGAAAACAAGCTCCACTTTGCCAGATGCTTGCATTCAATTGTAAAAGCAAAGAGGAGTTGCAGTGATGTGCTCTAACAATATTTTTCTTGCCTAAGAGTACCACGTAAAAAATCATTACAAGCAGCAAACAATGTTCTTAGGTTTATTGTGGCTGTGGATAACTATGTTTTAAAGTTCTGGCATTTGATGGAAGCACCCTCTATTTAAATATATATATTTGCACTAGTTGTGTTCAAGGGATTATTGTTCCACCCACATTTTCCATCTTAGAAACGAAAGGGTTTTTTTACAGCTATGCCTGAAGAGTGACTAATACCACAATAACTTTATTCATTCAGTGCCACATAGAACTTTGACAGCACATTCAATTTTCCAGAGGCAGATGCCAGGGTTGTAGAGTGCAGCATGTTATACCATGGTGTTGCTTGAAGAGCAGCTGGTTACTTCATGGTTTTCCTGCCTTTGTTTGTCACTATTTTCATATGAAACACCTCAGAAAACCTGCATGGAACATTTAACGGCGCTGCGCTTCACTGAACTCATCAGGAAGTCTCTTGTAAAGGTTTGATTTTATTTTTTTTCTTCAGAATTTCCTAATAAAATAGGCTTACTTCCAACCTCAACGGTTTTGCAAGCTATGATGAATCACTTTTTCAGCTGTTGGATAAGGCACCAAAACTGTAAGAACCACTGCAAAGCTACAGTTGCTGCTATTCAGCTCCTTAAAATGTTTACAGGGACAGAATACTCACTTATTAATGTAACAGACATAAGGCTTATAGAGGAAAGCAAGTTCCACAGAAGGGACAACTTGCCTCAAATCCAGTCTCATGATAAATTAACAGTTTTCCATCTGTTCTCTTAACTGCTGGGCATGTGCTCAAATACTTTTTAAAAATACAGTTTGTGCAGTCATTTTTGTTGTCAAGATGATGGCACCATGACAGGAAAACAAAGCTTAAAGTTCCAAGACAGTTGACAAACTCTGAAGAAAAGTTTTAAAATGCTACCATTGTACTTTTATTACACTTATTGATCTTGTTTAAACATCACAGTCACACGAATCCAAGCAGCCAAAGGTACATTTCACCAATCATGACATTGATTTCAATATTGCAGTAATTTCATGACAGGTGCTCCAGTATAACTGGGAAAGTTTTTAGTAATTGGGATAAGCATAGCAGAGGAAAGCCTAAAAACATGAACTCACCCAAACAAGAGATGTGTATTCTGTTGAAAAGGGGCAACACACACCGGGGGGGGGGGGATACAAAATGTGTCAAAATGCTTTGGGAAAAGGATAGCATTGTTTGACCTTATTCTTGCCCTACTTCAATTATATACTTATGCTGTTGAATCAAGCAGCATTCATCCTAAAACATATTCAAAAGAGCCAGTGTAATAAAATCTAACATTTATTTTAAATTCCTGAAACTGAATGCGCATGTGTGATAGATGGGCAATAGTCCTATTCCCTTCTGCATATAGCCAATCACCTTTAGTGTAGGAGGGGATAAAAACTCTAACTTCAATACTCATAACATGTAGAATTATTGAATAAACATTAAAAGGTTTCTCAACTATACTGTTAAACCTTTAGAAGCCAATTAATTTAGTCAGTCACAAAAGGAGATAGTGACAACAGCTTTGGTGAAAAGCAGGGAAAGACGAAGTCTGTTTTCACATATTTTTAGTTGTAACATTAACAAGCAGTACTATGATCATATAAGACATTTATATTTTAATATGAAGATATTATGAAGATTGTGCAGGTCCACAGGAAACTCTGGGAAGGGCAGTCTTTCTCTTATTGTACAGCTGATAGAGCAGAGAAGGAAAAGTAAACACTTCATACAACTAGTTAAGTACTGCATAACGTTGTTCCAGATTCCCTGCCTGAATGGTCAAAGCATCTCCCCAGGTCTGTTCACCAATCAGATACTGGAATGCCAATCAGTACATATTACTGTGCATTCCCTTAGAATGAGTGCTGAGTCTTTGATAAAGAAGCACCATTTTTGACTTAAAAATAGAGACCTGCCAAGGAGTAAAGTGAACCTTTAACTAAACCCAAGATACCCACGTCCCAGTTTTGGTACTCCAGTAAGGCAACAGACACGCAAAAATAAAGAGAACTGGATGGAAGATGAAGCTCATCTAATACTGGGAGAGAAGAAGAGAAAAGTTCATCTCAGAGATGCTGGACATTGTAATTTTGTTGAAAGTTGAGTAAACACCATCTGAAACTTACCAGAACATAGCTGTACCTTGTTTCAAGTTTGACTGGCTTCCCTAGGGTTTTCCAGTACTGCTTCTTCTCAGGCTACTTATACAATTACCAAAATCCATTTGGGACTTCACCAAAAAAGTTGGTCTAAACTTAAAAATTTCAATGTGAGACTGAGGTGGTTTTCAAATGTCTTCTGGATAACCCTGGGACTGTTCAGATACTTTATCAGGAGTTCCTGATAAAGACTGCTTGCCCACTAACAGCTGATTTCCCCTATAATGTATGGAATAACAGGCATCATAAGACAGATAGTTTAAATTGTATGAACCACATGTGGGCTCTTGAATCCTCTGCAAAGCACAGTGATTTTCATGGAAGGACATTTAAGAGTTTTTTGGCAGATACACTGAAGGAGAAAAATTCCGTTGAAGGGAGAAAAATCTGAAAACCACTGGTACACAAAAACACAGCATTTGAGCCCATCACTTGGGGATGCGGCCTGTTCCATGGCAGGCAACAGTATGAATGTCTATAATGTCTTAAGTTAAAAATGCATAGTTTGAACAACATCCATGCTACAAATAGTATGACACCACCACACTGATGCAAGATATACAAATAAATATTTAAGTGCCTCCTGTGAACCCTTTCAGAACCTCGTGTGGGAAAAGAAGCAGTGATTTTTTTCCCCCCTTCAGAGACAGGCCAAACAAACTTTCCTTCTGCTTTATATTTTTCATATGACATGAATCAAGAAATACATTAAGTCAGTGCCCAGAGCAAAAGTTAGTTTATCTTACCTCAGTAGGATTACTGGAATTCTGAGGCAGCTGAGTTCCAGTAAATCCATGCCCACTAGCTGAGTCAAATATCTAATTGAAAGAAATAAATAGGTTAAACTATAAACTCCACATTGTGTGGTATATTTTGTATGCAAAGAGGGAAAGATACAGGACTACAGATAGGTTAAGCTGAACTACTATGAAATATTTAATGATATAATTCTCAAATGGGATCTGTGTTTGTAGGGAGAAAGCGCAGTTAGCCCCAGCTCCCAAAACCTCACTCCAGGTAAAAGTTTTACAAATCATGCAGCTGGAGAATATCAATTCACCAAACCAATCAATTTTATCTACCAAACTAAAATGATCAATAGCAGCTTTTTTTATTACTCTGCTATAACAACCTACCACCCATGAGTTTGGAATTTGTGGTCAAACAATACGTTGTTTATTACTACATAAACTCATTAATGTTGTTCTCAAACAGCCAGGATTTTCTGTTTTAAGAATCTGAATCTGAGTAAGAGATTCAGGGAGTGTCCAACAGTGAGCTGGTGCTAGAGTTCTCTCTGCTGGACCACACTGGGGGGGGGGGGGGGTATTCTTCACCAACAGCATAAGAACATAAGAGAAGGCATGTTGGATCAGGCCAATGGCCCATCCAGTCCATATATATATATATATATATATATATATATATATATATATATATATATATATATATATATATATATATATATATATATATATATATATATATATATATATATATATATATATATATATATATATATATATATATATAGTGAGGAAAAGCCCCCTACTTTTCATACACATGGACATCATGATCGCCAGTGTGGTTGCCAGGGTGCCTGGAGTTTTGACTCTCACACATCTGCTCTAAGAAGTGGACTTTGCTTGCAGTTTCTGAGGCTTATGTGGATACTATAAGCCTCAGCTTTGCATTCTACATCTCTGAAGAGTGTTAGCCAGAACTACAGACATGCTCCAGCTGCTCCTTGTGTGCCCAGTCTTGGCCACTGCAGTGGAAGAAGCCAGGCCACCATGTTTCCAGCCTGCCTTCATGGACCTAAGGCTAACAACAGCAGAATCCATCTTGCTTTCCTGACCCAAGCATACCCTGCCAGGCTGGACTCATTCCTTCTTAGTGGGAAAGTCACACGTACACACCCTGAGCCTGCAAGCAACCCATCCGTTTTATGAATGGATTAATAGCTCCACTGTTGATCCTAATTGCCCAGCAATACCAGAACAATAAATCTTGCCCAGCAGAAGATGAGATAAGAGGAAGGACATCTTCTGTCTTCATCAAGTCTTCTGTCTAACCCGGGTGGTACCTAGGCCAGTATTTGATTCCCTATTGTCACCTTCCCAGCTAATCCCATTTAACCTTAAGTATCCAGCCATTCCCATTCTCACCCCAGTCTAATACCTTGGAGCCGCCCCAGGCAGCATTGCAGCTTGGAAATTTCCAGCTTCACCAGACTAAGGTGAAGTTCATTGGTCAAAACTGGCATCCAATTAGGTGTCAGCAAGGGATGTCCAGCCTTCTTGGTCATCGCAGAGCCTCCCCCTGCTCCTCCCCAAGACCTCCCAGCACCTAAGGGGTCTAAGAGAGTCTATTTAACCTCTGACCCAACTCCACTCATGTGTGCTCTCTATTCAGCAACCCCCTTATCCCGCTGTATAGATCCATCCCCGATTCCTGATCAGTTTCGGGTCCATCCCCCATTCATCGCCATCGGAGTCTTCCTTGGAGTCTGCGAGAGGTAGTATCACCCTGTATGTCCACCCTTTTATGTACCCCTATCGATCTCTCTATGTTTCTTTAGACCTGTGTGAATGTGTGATTGTTTTTGTACCTTGTGTGGAAGAACTATTGTTTCAAATAAATTACAATTGATTTTATTAAATTAGAGTCCAGTTTATTGAGCATTACTCTCTGAATGGTTGAGCCTGGTATACATAGATAAAAAAGATTCCTATTGGGCCAGCTGTCTCTCAATCTAATTCCCCAAGTTCTTTTTGAGAGCAGTTACCCTAACAATATATATATGGGAGTTTTGGGGAGAATTCATGGGAGGCATATTCTCCCAAACCCCTGGTTCAGGAACCACAAACCAGTCCAGTTTGTGCTTGAACCACAGTTCATGGTTTGGTTCGTGCCCATCTCTACTGTGAATAGTAAATTAAAAATAGGAGAAGATTACTGAAATTCTGTTACCAGCAGAACTGTCATTTTCCCATGTGACAACACCACACAGAGCATGTGAAAAACTGCCAAGAGATAATGTTAGAACTGTTTGTTTTATTTTCTGATTAGTTCTTGATTACTGTCTGCATCATATTAAATATCATTAGTTATAGACTGAATTTGTGGTTCTAAGTGACACACTGTGCTCATGACTTTGTGATTCTTGCTAATCATTGTTAACATGCAATTGAGATGTTTCCCACAGTTTCCTTTCCCAAACACTAGCAGATGGACAGCCACAGAAGCACAACTTTATTGTGTGATAATGGCTCCATGAACATACAAGATGTGTGAACAGCAGAGAAGTTTCTCAATGCTTTGTAAGAAGTTATGTCTCAGACACCCACTTGACCATCTGCATATCTAAATAAATTCAATTGAAACCCACTTTTACATTGTAAACTCAGTAAGGACTCTTAGTTGTCACATTTTGCACCAAATTATCATTAAGGACAGCTTCACATAGTGTTACATAATCAAGTCTGATATTGGAGCTTGCTTATTGAAAAGCATTTTTTCCCATCAGATTTGCAAACATAGCACTTCTTTGCTGACATTTCACGCTTGGCATATGTTTCTGTAGAACATTTTATTAAATTTTGCTTTACCATAGCCCATCAGCTACAGTTGAATTACCATATTTATGACCTTTCAAAACAATTTGCTACTATGAACATCAAAGGAACAGATAACAATCTTAAGGAACCACATATAATGCAACTTCCCATCTCTTCCATTAAGTAAGTAAATGGAGTAAATATATTTAAAAAGCCATTCCCCTTAATAATGTTTACAGCAGAGGCTGTATGAGTTTCAGATGTGCATTAATTATACACAATTAGGTCTGCTGCAAGAGATAATAAACTATGGTATCCTCATATTCATTTATCTAATTTTTATTCTCCCCATCTTCCAAGGAGTTCAAGAAGGCAAACATAAATTTCCCTCTCTCATGTATGCCAACGTATAGGCATGTTTGCCATTTGGTACAAACCCAGCTTTGTTGTTTTTTGGCCCAACCAATACAGTATAAAATAATGTAATAAACCAATAGGGAGACAGTTACAGAATGGACATTGTACTGGATGAACTTTTCAAGAATACCATGTTGATGAGAGATCCCTGGGCCATGGCAGTCACCTGGCTTTGATGACTTTGCCTTCCCATCAGCACTTACACTCAGAGTTCAAAGTTCATTCTTGATTCAGTACAACGCCACCGTTCTTGAAAGTTCCCTCTTTATTTATTAGTAACTCAGTGCAGTAAGTAAGGGTAGTCAACTTTAAATATATTTCAAGGATTACTTGCTGAATTTTCCAGTTGTGTGGTACTTAAAGATAGGCTTGGATTCCATTTATAAGTTCTGCAGGTGGGGGGGGGCAGTTTTTGCCAATTCCCCTCTCCCACAGCAAATTCCCAACTCTTCCAAAACTATTCCTGAGGGTCTCTCCACCCACCAGGAGCAGCATTTCAGTGAACATTTGGAGTTGCAGAGAAAATTTAGCAAGTAAACCTTGAAATATATTTAAGATTGGCTACCCTTATTTGCTGCACCGAGTTTATAATAAATGAGGAGGGAACTTTCAAGAACTGTCGCATTGTTCTGAATAGGCAAGGAAGTTGTGCTCCACGGATGGAAAGCCTTCTGTGCACACAGATTTTTAAGGTGGGATCTAAGGTATAGTCTTGAATGATGTGCAAAACTAAGACTACTCATATTAAAGAATTGGTATATTGAATGATTATCGTATACTGTGTACAAGGAAGACAACGGATAACTCCTGTCACATGCTTATACCTCCAATGAAATATTATGGAACATTATGGAACCTGCATGAAAAGCCGAAGTTATTAGTGAGGACTTACTGAATCCACTTTTCTCAATTCAAGCAAATGCCTAAAAAGTAAAAAGATGATGCAATACTACATACAGAGCTCCCAAGCATATTCCCACCCCCTCAAATAGATGGAACACAGGACCCCAAACTCATATGCTTGCCTTACTAGGATAAAAAGCAGCTCTATGATGCCATTCTAGGACAGGAAATCAGCACAAGAGTAAAGGATTTACACCCCCACCCACACTGCAATCCAAATCCAAAGCAGAGTCCCACACACTGATGATTCAAAAGGTGGCTTTATACATGGAACACCCAGCATCTTATGTTTGGCTTGGGAGTTATTTTGGTCCAAAACTTTTCAATATGAAAGAAGCCTGTTGATAAGTAGGGCATGCAATCTGACACATAATGTTGGAGTATAGCTAATACTGTTTGCTAAGCATTCTGCTAAATTATAATTTTAATAAATAAATGTTGATTGGACTGGAAATCCTATACATCATAGATTGAGTGGGGAGGAGGAGACACTGCATCCCTCTAATGCTCTTCTATGATAACCTCCCCCCTCCCTACAGGAAACATGAAACTTAAAATTATTTAGATGCATCAAAAGAAGCACATCCTTTATAGGTGCACAGCACTGAATCAATATCAGACTGTAAAATTACCCATTTAACCTTTAGAAAAAAGATATATTAATCTGCAGAATTAAAACTGTAGCATGAAAAGGCAAACAAAATTATCCTAGACTGAAGACCTTGAGGAGTGTTCAGTTGCTAAGCTACTGTAGAGCTGTAATTGATAAATGCATTAGTCTAAGAGGCAATAACCAAAGTGATATAAACTAAATCTGCAAACGTTGGCTATGTAGTAAATTGAAACTTATTGGAGAAATAGCTAGACAGAAATCTCTCCCTTGCTCAATGCAAAAGTATCAGTCGCTTGAAAAACCACAAGGTGCCAGTAATTTACAGTTATAGTAACCTTGGTCAAGCTGGGCTGTTTCTTTCTATGTTTCATTACATTTCTGGAACTAACAAGAGACAATCTATAAGTTGCTGGTGTATTAACAACCCTAATAAAATGTCACATTACTTGTACTAGTTATGTTCTCTTTGGATAACCTTTCACTTTTCTTTTACTGCCTAATAAGTGACCATAATCTTTGGAAGATACTTAAACATTTTAATCTTTTTTAAATTGAATGTCATTCATTTGATCCAGTTCAACAGATCACTCCAAACCTTCTTAAATTAGAAGTTTCCATAAGCTGAAGAAAGGCTTCAAATTTTGCTCAGTGGAGTTGGAGCATAGGGAAAGGAGACACTCCACTGTGTTTGTATCAACTTGAACACATGACACACCTGAAGCTGCCTTATACTGAAGCAGACCATCAAGGTCCATCAGGATCACTATTATCTACTCAGGCTGGCTGCAACTCTACAGGGTCTCAGGAAGAAATCTTACGCATCACCTTTACCTGATTCTTTCAACATGAGATGTTGGGGATTGAACCTGGGACCTTCTGCATGCCAAATAAATACTCTATCTTTCACTACAGCCCTTCCCCTACTTGTAAATAGGTAGGCCTGCAGAAGAAATAGGGAAAGGAGCTTATAATGTGTTCCCCCAATTACCCTATAGGACAGAGTGGAGAGAGACAAAGAGACTAAGGCTTCTCCCAATAGTTATACATACAAAACCAAATGAAATGTGAGGTATCAGTGAAGGAAAAAGATATTTCCAAGATAAGGTTGCCAAGTCCAATTCAAGAAATATCTGGGGACTTTGGAGGCGGAGCCAGGAGACTTTGGGGGTGGAGCCAGGAACAAGGGTGTGACAAGCATAATTGACCTCCAAGGGAGTTCTGGCCATCACATTTAAAGGGACAGCACACCTTTTAAAATGCCTTTCTTCCATAGGAAATAATGAAGGATAGGGGCACCATCTTTTGGGGCTCATAGAATTGGACCCCCTGGTCCAATCATTTTGAAACTTGGGGGGGGTATTTTGGGGAGAGGCACTAGATGCTATACTAAAAATTTGGTGCCTCTACCTCAAAACATAGCCCCCCCCCAAGCCCCCAATACCTGTGGATCAATTCCCCATTATTCCCTATGGGAATCATTCTCCATAGGGAATAATAGTGCCCAAAAGACATTTCCCTCCCCCACTCATGCTTTCTAAAGTGGGGGGAGGGCCTCCAAACCAGGGAATCCCCTTCCCCATCCCTCTCTCTCTCACACAAATACTTACTGGGTCTTGTTCCTGCAGAACTTTACTTGATCTGAAAACAAAAGCAAAATAAAGGGAAGGGCTGTTCTCTGTTTCCTGCTTCCTGCTCAGCCTTAAAGGCACATATTCTAAAAACAGACCTGCAGGAGCTCTAAAACTACATGGTGACTGTGGGGGGCAGGGCTTCCCCCGCCGGCCAGCTGGCTGGGGGCGTAGAGAAGCCTGTAAAAACGGGGGATCCCCCGCTGGGACCTGGGGATTGGGAAGCCTATTCCAAGAGAACAGCTGATCCAGGCCCTGATTTCTCTCAGCGGCAACTCTCAGAACTATCTCTGCCATGGTAACTGTTCAAACTCTCAAAACCATTTCAGTTGGAACTCCCAAAACCATTTCCTCATTTACCTGAAATGCACACGTGCTGTTTACTGCATGCCAGCAGGCATTCACTTGACTGCTTTACCCATGGCAAAGAGGTCAAGTGAATATCTGCTGATATACAGAAAGCAGTTTTCCTCATACCATTGTTTGTAGTATAAACTTATTTTTATGCTGAACAACTAATCCAGTTATTTCATCCTGAAACGTTAATTTTAGGGCAATTGTTCTAATTCTTTTTAAAAATGAACAAAAAGGGAAGAAAAACCTGTGTTATCGATGGCCTTTTCTCCTTTGCCTTTCTTGCCAGAGTGTCCAGGCCCTTAAGGGAGGAAAACAAACCCTTCTTACTCCATACTCTCTGGGACAGGGACAGTGTTCGCTTCCTAAGAGCAGCCTCATCCCTAGAACAGACCTAATAAAAGTGAGACAGACAAGAACTTCAATGAAGACATTTTACATCAACAACAAAAAAAAGAACATAACAGAACTATAATGCAGGAAGCAATAAGGCTGTTTCTATTAATCTCAGAAACAGCAACCAGGTCAGGCAACAAGCTTTGCCCTGCCGCTAAATTCAACACTTCACAGCTTTGTGCTTCTTGTTCACTCTACCATGACATACAGCAACAATATACCTTTGATCACCAATGTGTACTGAAAATGTATTATTTAACCACATTCATTGTATTTTAATTTTAAAATGACAGTTTAAAATTACAGTATCTAAAAGAATACACAAAATCCCATAAAATCCAACTAGAGTAACATTTTAAACTGATTGAAATATGGTTAAAGAATCCTTTTTCAATATACATTGGTGATCAAAGTTATATAGCATGTTTAATTAATGAAAAGTAGTATTTTGTTCAATCTAATGCTTTAATGCTTTGTGTTCAGTAGGAACCTCTTTGTGATTTATTTAATTAATCAGATTTGTGTCCCACCCTCCCCTTAAGGGCTCAGGGCAGCTAGCAACATTTTAAAACAAAATTCAGCTAAAAAACAAGACAATATAATAAAACAACAACGTAACAATTTACAAAACTATAAGCTGTTCATCCAAGATTCGTTTACTATCGCTGCTATTATTGCTTTGGCACTCACATATTGCTGACATTATTACTACTGTTATGTTGGTGCTCAGATGTTGTTATCATAGTGCCGGTCGGGCTCTCAGAGCTATAATGTAAATATTATAATGTAGCGGTTGCCTGCCTCAGGTGTTAAATGCAAGCCAAAAGAGTTCAGTCTTGCAGGCCCTGCAGAACCGAACCAGGTCCCACAGAGCTCTAATTTCTTCTGGAAGGGCATTCCACCATGTGGGGACCGCTTCAAATATAACAAAATCACCTACCCATAAGATAAAAAGGGGGAAATTGCACACAGATTACTTGTAGAAAACAAACACACCTTACATCTCTGAGCAGGGAAGCCATGGTCAATTATAGGACAAGAAGCTATATTTAGGCATTTATTTGTGTGGATTCTGAATGCACAGAGAGATCAGCAGGATCATGCTCACTGGCCTCACGCCTTGTGCATTCAGCAGAAAGTGTCTACATACACATGAAGCTTTGGAAATGAAGGGTCTCCAACGCCATGTGCCTCTTCTGACACAACTGTGAACATGTGGAGGGAAAGGCATAGTTAGCAGGTGTAATGCCATCCCCCCCCCCCACAAATTCCGATTATGAAAAAAAGATACATAAATGAACAGTGCAGCAGGCACATGTGCCATGGAAACACTTTTCATTGTAACAAATTAGTCATGTCTGAAGCAGTTTTTGTTAGCAACACAAACTAGGACTTCTGTATAAATCTGTTTCTGAAACTATTTAGACATTTCAGAGGAACACAAATGGCATAAAACAGTATGCAGTTTTCAGTTCTCCATAACCCTTCATAAAGCTGGATTTTTTTTAACAAAAAAGGGGGTGGAGTAGAAAAAAGACGTTTTGGCCATCTTTTTTTTCTTCTCAGTTTTTGTAACACTTTTTTTTTAACTAGCTGAGTACCAAACAATACTGCTTATGAAAAACATTATCTTGCCAGATAGTTACACTGCCCGCATTGTTTTATGGGGGTTTTATAGCAACTTTTTGTGGCTTACCAGTGCATGAAAGGAGGAGACTGAGAAGATGCCAAGCCTTCCTAGTGCCATTTTTGAAGGGCGACCTGCAGCAGCCAGAAGGCTCTTTGGGTTGGGTAACTCCCCACCTTGCAGGCTGGCTAGGTAACAGCGCATCCTGAAGAGATCCATATTAAATTTCTCCAGATTCTGTTCCCATTGCTGGATCTGTTTAGGTAAACAAGTGAAATTTTAGAAGCAAAATTCTAACAGAGTGTCAGATTAGAACTCAGCAACTCACATTTGCATCTTCACAGAGTCATGAAATTCACTAGGTTATTTGGGCCAGTCACTCTCTCCCAGCTTAACCTACCTCCATAGAATAGCCGAACTGAGCCACTGGAAGAAGGGCAGTATTTAAATATACTAGAAAGACAGGAGAAAAAAAAAGAGAAGCCATGTTGGATCAGGCCAACAGCTCATCCAGTCCAGGCGCCATCAGGAGGTCCATCAATGGGGCCAGGACACTAGAAGCCCTCCCACTGTTGCCCCCTCCCAGCACCAAGCATACAGAGCATCACTGCCCTAGCCAGAGAGTTCCAACAATACGCTGCGGCTAACAGCCACTGATAGACTTCTGCTCCATGTGGTTATCCAATCCCCTCTTGAAGCTGGCTATATAATGAGGTGTGCACAAAAAGCAGGACAACACCCTGCAATTCTGTATTAAATTATTTTATACAGAATTGAGTTTTTATCTCCTAAAATCAGTGTACACATGAATCCCTGCGTAAATTACCAATTTCTTAAAATCTGGACAGAAATAAAAATTAAGTTGGGACCTAAATTGCATGCTAATATTACAACCAATCATGAACATGGCAGTAGTTGTTATCCAAAGAAGCCATTTAAAAAAAAAGGAACAGAAAAGGATCCCATTAGTTCACATTGCTGAAGATTATATTTGGATTCCCAAATTACAAAATTCTCTCAGTTCTTAACTGCTTGTGAAAGCAGCTCCAGAACTTTAAAAGCCACTGTTGGTTTGTGAATTCAAGACTTCTTACTTGATTAGGATTGCCAGATACCACTCAAGAAACATCTGGGGACTTTGAGGGTGGAGCCATGAGCAAAGGTGTGACAAGCATGACTGAACTCCAAAGGGAGTTCTGGCAATCATATTTAAAGGGCCTTTTAAATGCCTTCCCTCCAATTAGAAATAATGGAGGATAGGGGCATCTTCTTTTGAGGCTCATAGAATTGGACCCCCTGGTCTAATCTTTTTGAAACTTAGGGGGGGAGTTGAGGAGAGGCACTGAATGCTATGCTGAAAATTTGGTATATCTACCTCAAAAACCAGCCCCCACAGAGCCCCAGATACCCACAGATCAATTCTCCATTACACCCTGTGGGAATCAGTCTCCATAGGGAATAATGGAGTGCCCAGAAAACATTCCCCCCCTTGCTTTCTGATAATCCTGAAGCAGAGGGTGGGCCTCTAAACCAGGGGATCCCCTGCTCTCACCTGGGGATTTGCAACCCTATCGTGATACAGATGTGAAGCACTCTCAATAATATTGTGTACTGCCTAGACAACTATAGCCAAAAACTCAAATCCATATGGGCTATATGACAACTTCATGATTTGCCAAAACAGAAGAGAATGAAGGTTTTCAAAGAAAGCATGGCTCCAATGCTGCAGCTGATCAGGGCTCTGAAATCAAGCAAGCACACATAAAAGGGCTAATGAATAAGGGGAGACATTCAGGAGACATTTTAGTACCTCTCCATAAGAGTAGATAGGTACAGAAAACCATAGAAAACTTCTTTAATGCATTATGTACCCCACCCACTTTTACGCACATGCAAGTGTAACACCACATTTAAGAGCTATATGCTCCTAAAGGTGTTCACAAAAGGCAGCCAGACATTTCAGTATTAAAAATTGATCAAATGCATAAGTCAGAAAACCCATGTACAAATTCAAGCATGGATTTCCACAATCTTATCAGAAATAATATGCATTTCTATTTATTGGACTGCTCTACAAATCCATAATATTTACCCACCCTTATTCTATTTTCATAATGCTTCATAATGTCTTTATCTGACCATACACCCGTATTATTATCTCAGTTCTATCTAAACATAAGACTGAAAAATTTCAGATACATTTAAAGCTAATGTAACTCCAATAAAGTACAGGAAACATGATAAAGTCAAAGTTCCCTGTTTAAAATGACACACTTTATAACAAATGGGACTGGGATTTTCCAAAAGCCTGTAAGGTGCCATCAATAAGGCAATTCCTTACTTTGTTTCCCCTGAAAGTAGCAACAGTTTTTTCCTATTTTGAAAATTATGAAACCAAATAGACTCTAGTTATGTTTATAGACAATTGCAACCCAAAACCTATGCATTCATGCAAGCACATACACATTCCCATTCCTCTATTGTTCATATTTCTGAATCAAAAGCAATAGTGTTATTTGGTTTGACTTTCTTCTACTATGGCAAGAGAATGTAACAGTTATAACAACAGTGGTGACCACAACCTAGAAAAGCAATAAACATGACAACAGAAGGCCAAATAAATATTTAGAGGAAGCTATGATAATATCCACTTGCCTGCAGTAGAATGGGGTCTAGACCAACAGACATTGAACATTTACAAAAAAAAAAAAGTTTGATGTCAATGTTTGATGTTTTTTGTGCAAAAATTAATTTTTAAAAGTTTTTTTTTTTAAAAAAAACTGACATGTTTAGGCCACAAATGAATAATGCATGCATGCATGCATATACAGATAAGCCAATAATTTGTACGGGATTTCAACTTCTGTGAATGTATTCACAAGCAAGGATAATGTGTACACAGAAACAGGATACTGCACAGGATACCTTGCTGGATCCAAACTCATAGCGCTCCAACAACACTATGTAGTGTACTCCAAAACTACTCAGCTGCCATGGTGATGGGTGCAAGCTAAACTCCCCCTTCAGTAAACAAAAAGGCTCTTTCACCAGCACAAGAGGTAAGAATCAAAAGAACATAAGAAGAGCCCTACTGGATCAGGCCAGTAGTCCATCTAGGCCAGCATCCTGTCTCACCAGTTCTTCTGGAGGGCCAAACAGCAGGGCATGGAGGAGGAGGAGAAGGATTTATACCCTGCCCTTCACTCAGAGTGGCTTACATTCTCCTTCCTCTCCCCACAACGGACACCCTGTGAAGTAGGTGGGGCTGAGAGAGCTCTTCAAGAACTGCTCTTGGGAGAACAGCTCTGAGAGAACTGTGACTGACCCAAGATCACCCAGCAACTGCATGTGATGGAGTGGGGAATCAAACTCTGAGATAAGAGTCCATGCACTTAAAATCCCAAGACCAAACTGGCTCTCCTTTCCTAATGGTCAAGAGTCAAGACCTTCCCTAATAATACTTCCTAGAGCTGGAATGTTGCCTCCTAGAACTTGTATTTAGAGGTTTACTGCTTCTGAAAATGGAGATTTCATTCAGTCACCACAGTTACCGGTTAGTCTCTGACAGACCTAAGGGCATATTAAGGGAAGTGTGAAACATTCATTCCAAAGCAAAGCTCTGTTCTTGGCATCCAAACCAATGCATCTAAGGGCATTAGTAAAAAACATGGGTCAGAAATGTCATGCAATGCTACTATAGACAGTGACATTGTTCAAGCAGTATGCTACAAACCCTTACTGCTTGTAAGGGTTTGGCCACTTTTACACACCATAATAATCTCTGGTTTTTCAAAAAAATATGGGCTGACATTTGTACTATCAGATGAATCACTCTTTGTTTGAATTTTATCTTGTGATAAAAAAATTTAAAAGAACTGCAGTTAACTTGAGAAGGCAGTTACAGAAGAGCAGGAATTAACATGAACAGAATACACAAAATTAAATTACGTATTTCATTCACAAGCTTCTTTGAAGAGAAACCAGTTAACTTATTCTATGGGAAAGTTGCCATTTGTCCCCTTGTCACAGACAAAGGAAGAATGTTTGACCTTTTACTTACCTCTGATGAAATCTAGCCAGTAATTAGATGACAGCTAGAGGTTTCCTGGAAACCTGTTACTTGCTAATATGACTACCAAAAATTTACCCAAGGTATTTGCATAGCCTCACAAAAATGCTACATTACTTCTCATTACAATCATGGATAGCCTTTTTTTTGCACTTTCTATTTATGTTGCTTAGAATATTTAAAAAATAAAACATTATTCCTTCAGATTTTTTTTAAAGTATAATTTTAGACTCCCAATTTTAAAAATGCAGAATATGTTCCAGGGTTGACAAGATTAATATTATGTAGCAGAGAATATAATGGACTTTTTTCTTAACATATCTGTATGAACAGATCAATTATAACTAATTCAGACCTGCCTTCCGGAAATGCCTGTTTAGCTGGTAAGCAGCTTAAGCTACCCAGAAGATGGTGCTGATCTCTGCTCCCAATTCCTTTGTTTCAAAATGATGTATTTTACTACTGTGTACAATAAGTTGGAGCCTTACAGAACTTGTTCATCCTTTAAATGTACTACACAACAAGCTTTTCAACCACATTACAAACACGAAAGAAAGCTGTTTGAATTCCAGCTCTTACATCTCAAACACAATCCCTATTGCACCCATATGAATGGATAACTCATTAAGCTCTAGATCAGGGGTGTCCAATATGCAGCCCGTCTGCTGCGTCCTTCTCTTGGCCACTGCTGCTGCTGTTGTATGGGAAAGCCTCTCTGAGGGGGAAAGAAAAAGAGAGTGCATGCATGTACACAAGAGAAAAGCTCCCCCCGCTCTCTTCTTTCTTCCTCTACTGGGGCTGCTCCAGCGTTGTCAAGCCTTTTTTCCCTCATTTGAAGAGGGAGGGAGGAAAGTGGAAGGAAAGCTGCAAGAAAAGACAGCCCCATGGCACTTTCAAGACTAAGTTTTATTCCAGGTATAAGCTTTCCTGTGCACGCACACTTCGAGGGGGGGGGGTTCTTCTGACAAGCCCTGCTCTGCTGTTTTCTTTGAGTCCTGATCACACACATGACTTTTTTGTAGAAAAAGCCCAGCAGGGACTTATTTGCATATTAGGCCCCACCCCCCAATTCCAAGCCAGCTGGAACTGTGTTCCTGCTCAAAAAAAGCCCTGCACACATACACATTTAAAAAAGGAAGGGGGCAAGAAAGTGATGCATCTTGGATAATGGGGATTAAGGGGAAGCTATTTTGGCTTATTCTGAAAAGTTTTTTAAAAAATATTAGATTTCTATGTGCATAGCTGGAATTTTATTTTCTGCTTTTAAAAACCCTGCTTAGGAATTACAGCACTTGGATTGGATTTCATGGTTTAATGAAATTAAACCATTAACCCTCCCCCCACTTGCTTTTTATTATCATCACCAGCAGTTAATGGACTTTGTCCAGTCTGAGAGCAACACATTATTTCACTTGGAGAGATCTCCCATTGCAGTTCTAACAGACGATGAGTA
This sequence comes from Heteronotia binoei, assembly GCF_032191835.1. Classification (NCBI taxonomy): domain Eukaryota; kingdom Metazoa; phylum Chordata; class Lepidosauria; order Squamata; family Gekkonidae; genus Heteronotia; species Heteronotia binoei. The sequence continues at coordinate 327,234 of NW_026799990.1, forward strand.
GGAGAAGGGGGAAGGGGAAGGAAAAGAGGAAGAAGAAGAAGAAGAGGAAGCAGAAGAAGAAGAAGAAGAAGAAACAACTTAACAGCACAGTTTGCAATCCTTATTAGTGGAAGAAAGGAAGAGTCCAGCAGCATGACTAACATTTGTAGCAGGGCATGAGCTTTCATGAGTCTCTGCTCCCATCTTCAGATACAGCTAGAATGTGAGCCCATCTGTCTTTATATCTTGGAGTGTGAAGTGATTTCAGATGCCAAATAACAATAGTGGCCATTGGTAATGAGAGAAGAAATCTAGGTCTCAGTTCAACCCAGAAGGATGCATTGAACATCATTATCAATTGCAATTCAGCAGTTTCTCTTTCTAATCTCCCTTTGAAATTCCTTTTATGAAAACTGCTGCTCTTAGGTCAGCAACTGAATGTCCTGGAAGGATGAAGTGTCCCCCCACTGGTTTCTGAATGTTGTGGTTTCTTATAGCTGTAGAAAGAGTAAGAGTCCAGTAGCACCTTGAAGACTAACAACATTTGTGGCAGAGTATGACCTTTTGTGAGACACTGCTTGCTTCTTCAGACTTATGTTCATTAATTATTTGCATCCTCCTGGACCTGGACTGAGACCTAGGTTTCCTGTCTCATTACCAATGATATTTCCATGCCTATTACTCCTCTGCATATCACACCTAAGCCAATCAAGCCTATTGCCATTTGGCAACTGAAATCATTTTTATAACATTTATATCTCTGGTACCTCATGTAACATTTTATGGCACCCATGGGCAAGCCTGACAAAGTGACATTTATGTCAGATCCAGCCCTCGTAACAAATAAATTTGACACCTCTGCTCTAAATGGCTGTGACATTTTTTTTACATGACATTTTACACAATTCCTAATCTCAGCAGTCAGAAATAAGAGCATATCAGCCTAGGGATCAGGTAGATTCATGTTTAGGGATGGGAAAAACAGGTTGCTTACTTGTAACTGTTTAGGGATGGGAAAAACAGGTTGCTTACTTGTAACTGATGATCTTCGAGTGGTCATCTGTGCATTCACACTGTTGGGATTCACTTGATTGACCCCAACAGTGATCTAAAGCTCCAGAACTTTCTCTTGTGTCCTCCTACTGAGCATGCCCACGGACTCCACTGCACATGTTCAGGGGAGGGTACCATATTCCTGCCAGTTTCCTTCTGACCGCTGAACAACCTCAAGAAGAAGGCTGACAGCAGAGGGGAAGGAGGGCAGGTAGTGTGAATGCACAGATGACCACCGGTAAGCAACCTGTTTATCTTCTTCATGATCTCTGTGCTTCACGCTGTTGGGAGATTATCAAGCTTGATCCTACCTGGAGGAGGATGTTGGTAGTTTCATCGATGTACAGAAGAGAGGACTGTGCTCCCCACCAGCACCTTTTTCTTTGCATGTGTGTCTAGTGCATAATGTTTGATGAAGGAGGTGGAAGAGGCCCAAGTGGTCGCATTGCAATGTCCTGCAGTGGCACGCCCCTCAGGAATGCTGTTGAAGTATGGTTGGTTTGGATCTAATGATCTGTACGGATCCAATGGTCTATTTGGTTCAGTCCGGTAATGGATCAGTTGGTCTTCCGACCTTTTCGGTGGAATTGGACCCAATGGTTCTCTTCTCAGGGTGGAGGGTCTACTATCCTGTACCGAGTCAGAATCAGGGTTGCTGGATTGGGTGAGATCAATTTGGTTGGTATCAACTACGCCCGTATCAGTGATGTCTTCTTGCCCATCATCCGGGAGTCCCCCTGTCTGCTTGGTGACTATAATATACATGATGGCATTGATGTCAACAAGGACAGATCCGGAATGGGTGTGGATAGTCCCTGATGAGACAAGCTTCCTATGGAACTCTGATGTCTCTTAGAGGAAGACCGAGCCAATCTCTCATCCTTCGATCTGTGTTTGTCTTTCTTCCTCTTTTTTGCTGGTGAGGAAGAAGATGACTATGAGGACATGATTGTCCATTTCGGTGCCAACATTCCTGTACCAATAGCCATCGGTGTGGGTGTTGCTGGCATTGATTTTGCTGGCGTACTTAGGCAAGAAGATGCAACCACCAACATCGATTCAACCTCCACATCCGGTTGCTTCTGGCCAGTTTTCTCTGGGGCGAGAGCAGAGGCAAGAAGGGCTGCCTGCAAGCATGCTGCATGGTTTATCCACATCTTTTCGCTAAACTTCAGGCAGTGCTGGCAGATATCTGTCCTATGGGACTCTCCTAGGCAGAGTAGGTACAGGGAATGTCCATCTGCTGGAGTTGGTTTGCTCCCACAATGGGAACAGCACTTGAAACACCCCCACAAAGGCCGATAGCCCTGGGGAGGGGACGAGGGGAAAACTGGGAATAAAACAACAAATGGGAAGAAACTCTTTTTTTATAGGAGCGGAGGGAAAGAGGGAAAGATCACCAACCAGAGCCCAAGAGAAAGATGTCCGGTCACACGCACAGTCAGAAAGAAACTGTTGGGAATATGGCACCCTCCGCTGGACATGCGCAGTGGAGTCCCTGGGCATGCTCAGTAGGAGGATGCAAGAGAAAGTACTGGAGCTTTAGATCATCATTGAGGTCAATGCAAGCGCTGAATATCCCAACAGTGTGAAGCACAGAAACCATGAAGAAGATCAAACCACATTTTTGTGGTTCAGGTTGTGGTTGAACAGTGAACCAAACCACAAACCCATATGAACTGGGATGGTAGTTCACAAACCAACCAAGTTCATACAGGTTTATGGGCCATTTAAATTAAAAACACCAGTTGTTAAGGCTCCACCATTTCACCTCCTGCATTCTGCTCCCCAACGAAAACAGGAAGAAGCAGAATTCAGAGGTTTAAATAGCTTGGAGCCATTTCACCCCCTGCTTTGTGCTCCCTGTCACCTTTTTCAAGGAGCAGAAAGAAAAGGTTTCCCTATGCAAACAGCTGAACAGCATGAGAGCTTTCTGCTCCCACCGCTCAGCTGTTTTTCTTGCAGAGCAGAAAGCAGGGGTTTAAATAGCTCAGAACCATTTAAACCCCTGCCTTCAGCACTTCCCAAAGAGCCACAGAACATCATGAAATTCCTTAAAATTTGTGAATGTTTGTAGCAGTTCTTACGTTCATGAACATCACTTCACATACCACAAAGTGGCCATTTGTCATGAACTTGCATTCGTGAGTATTTATGCTTACGACAGCGACTATATTTGTTTTTGTTGTTCAGTTGCACAGTCAAATCCGACTCTTTGTGACCCCATGGACCACATTACGCCAGTCCCTTCTATCTTCCAGCTAAGTTCACTCAAATTCATGTTCGTTGTATCAGTAACACTGTCTGACCACCTCATCAACTATATTACTAACAGGATAAAATTTAGTTGTGATTAAGGCTGCTGAGGGAAGGACTTCTCCAGAGAGAAGTCAAGCTGGGGCAGTGGGTAAGGTTGCCAACTCCTGGTTAGAAGATTTTGGAGGGTGGGGTATGAGGAATCTGGGGTTTGGGGGAGGGGAGGGAGTTCAAAGTCACAGAGTCCACCTTCCAGAGCAGCTATTTTCTCCAGATGGACTACTCTTTATCACTGGAGGTCAGTTGTAATCCTGGGAGATCTCCAGCCACCACCTGAAAGTAGGCAATTCTAGGAGGGGCGAAAGGAAGCAAATGATCAACCCAGCAGCCTCTTCCAAATGCCACTGTTGCATTTACAGTGGCCCTGAATGTAACACCTGTAATCTGCCTTACTATAACTACAACTGCCTCTGTGGGTTTACATAAGCACATTCTTCAACTAAATTCAGGCACAGAAAAAAATAATTTCTAGTATGTGAGTAGACTACAGGAAGCTAGTATTAGATTCTAAAGCAATCTTTCAACAGGAAACAAGCCATCACTGAAATTATACACTAAACCCAGCTCTGCACTAGCTTCTTATTTTACATGCTCCAGCCCGGGGGCTCATTCCCACAGGTGGAGATTCATTCACAGAAGGAAGAAATGATGTAGCACTGTCTGCAGGAGGTGCTAGCAGGGGCTGAGATATTCATTTCTGAAGATACCAAACCAACAGACATAGCATGGTCTGGATTCCAAAAAAAGTCCTCAACTTACACAGGTTGTACAATGAAATACTGGTATGCAATGAAATATTTGTGTGCCTCAGCCTAGTAGAGGAACTAGGGGTGAGCACAAAAAAAAATGGAGATCTTTTGGATTAAGATAAATTGGACCCCCGATAATTTGGGATTCTCAAAGAAACCCGAATTCCAATATTGGTATGGTATTTGGGTTTTTTCCCCCCAGAAATCCAAATTGTTTTCAGCTCCATTATACCCCTCTGCATGTTCAGAATACCCAGCAGAACCAGTGCCACTGTGGAAATGCCTGCTCAACAGATCCAAGCAAGATGGGGTGCAAGCATAGCACAGGCAGTGCATGTACAGAGCGCCAGCAGAACGAGAGCAATTATTGTTATTGTTTGTTATTATTTGTTATTTATTAAACTTTTATACCTTTCTCCCTGTGACCAGGCTCAGAACACTGTACAACCACTTACGCTAAAAACATTTTTAAACAATCTACAGTGCAATATATATAAATTACAAAATCATAAGAACATACAACAGATATGTAAAAAATCCACATTAACCTATGGTGTCTCAGTACAGAATACAATCCCCAATGATGGGGGGCTGAGAAGGCAACTACTGGAGCGATAGCTGTTAAAAACCATTGCTGTCTTCAACTATATGCTTGGTGGAACATCTCTGCCTTGTAGAGTGCCCAAAGAAGGTGCCGCCATTATTTTCAATGAACGGGGAAAAGGAAGCATTTAAGGGAAGGCACTGTATGAATCAATGCCCCTGTATAAATCGACGGTGTGGTCTCATTTGGAGTACTGTGTGCAGTTCTGGTCGCCGCACCTCAAAAAGGATATTATAGCATTGGAGAAAGTCCAGAAAAGGGCAACTAGAATGATTAAAGGGCTGGAACACTTTCCCTATGAAGAAAGGTTGAAACGCTTGGGACTCTTTAGCTTGGAGAAACGTCGACTGCGGGATGACATGATAAAGGTTTACAAGATAATGCATGGGATGGAGAAAGTAGAGAAAGAAGTACTTTTCTCCCTTTCTCACAATACAAGAACCCGTGGGCATTTGATGAAATTGCTGAGCAGACAGGTTAAAACGGATAAAAGGAAGTACTTCTTCACCCAAAGGGTGATTAACATGTGGAATTCACTGCCACAGGAGGTGGTGGCGGCCACAAGCATGGCCACCTTCAAGAGGGGTTTAGATAAAAATATGGAGCAGAGGTCCATCAGTGGCTATTAGCCACAGTGTGTGTGTTTGTGTGTGTGTGTGTGTGTATATATATAATTTTTTTGGCCACTGTGTGTCACGGAGTGTTGGACTGGATGGGCCACTGGCCTGATCCAACATGGCTTCTCTTATGTTCTTATGTTTTGCTGGGCACTAGTACATTGCACTAGTACTGCTCAGCACTGTGTGCATGCACTGACTGGCTATGCTGGGCTTGGGGGGGGGGGCGGCGGGGACTCTTGCTTGGATTTGTTAAGCTGGCATGGCCACAGTGGCACTGGTTTTGCAGGACACTCTGTACTGCAGAAAAACCCATAACGTGGCATTTTTTTTTGTTTGGGTATACTGAACCTGAAAAATAGCAATATTTCCCAATATTCCTGAATCCCAATACCAGTGGACCCAAGGAGAAAAAAAAGTGAGAGGATCAGCTGGAGTGGTGGGAGCTGAGACGATCAGCTGCTTTGTGGGCTCTTTGGGGCAATTCAGTTTAAAGGGACTGCCCAAGAGAGCCCCAGCTGAACATGTGGGCAATTCCATTTAAGCCGGGTAGCCCAACAGAGCCCCAAGCCCAGCCTGCAGGGAGATTCTCCTTGCAAGATCAGCTCCTTTACAAGCCAGCCAGATCCAGCTGATCTACCCTCCCTCCTTTCTGCAGGCAGCAGCTCCCTTAGACCAACAAAATGGAAGGTGGGGGTAAGATCTGAGTGTCAGTGTCAGTTGTGGGGAGAGTAAGGGAAAGGAGATTGTAAGCTGCTCTGAGATTCCTTCAGGTAGTGGAGGGCGGAATATAAATCCAATCTCTTCTTCTTCAAGCCTAAAAGTATTAACAAATCCTATTCTATAAATGGGAGAATGTGCAGATATTAATATATTATTTCACTACCTGGTTCTCAATGGCTTTTCTGTTTTTCGGATCACTAACAATTGAGAGTTGTAGCTCCGCCATCTTTTTCATTTTACTATCCATGTCAATCTTCTGGATGAGGCTCTTGGTCTGATTTTTCAGAAGTCTGACTGTATCCTCTTTCCCATGCTTCTTAGCAAAGAGAGAAGCAGAAGCAGAGTGTATTGCTGTAACCCAGTTTTCGAGGTCAGTCTGGCTTGTAGCCTAAAAAAAATCCCAAACAAGAAATAGCATTATAAACAACATTAAAATAAAATCTATCTGGTTTCAAAAGAAGCAGAGAAAACTATGGGGAGGTCACCATGTGGGTTCATCTTAATCTCTCTCCATTGTTCCATGAATCCCACATGAAACCTTTTTTCCTTCCCAAGCAAAGAAATAATAAAAGGGTTGTGATATATTAAAATTCCCTTGAACAGCTGGCAACTGTAATTGCTAGTAAAGCTTGTTCTTTGTCTAAAGGGGAAGATTTTTTTTTATAAAAGATAAAAGTAGTGCTTGGCTGGAAAGATAGCAATGTAACCCATTATTAGTAAAATTAAACAACTATACATGAAAGTAGTTGCATTTGAAAGTAGTCACAAAGCAGAATCTACCTAGTTGACTGCAAAAGAAGAGGGGGGAAAATCACAACTTCAGCTGTTGACAAATAGTAGTTAATATGCATACTCTTATTACGTAGCAATGTGTTCAGGGTCCTCTTCAAATAAAAGTTTTATTCTACAAAGAGAGGAGCTGTGTCTGTGCAAGAAAACTACACAAGCAGCCCTTCAGTATATGCAAGCATCCCAGCACACGACTGGATCCAGAAACAGAAAGAAACGTTCCAAAAAGACTGTCCATTTATTGTATTCTTGCTATACTCTGTTAATAAAGCAAGAGCAGCTTTTCTTTATGTTCCCAGAAATTATATATGGGTGGGACTACATGCTGTGTGTGACAAAGGACTGATGTCAAAAAGAGCATCATAGCACTGATCCCGTCATTCCTCCCTGTTTAATGTACAGGATCACTTACCTCATGCAGTGAAAGCACCACTGAGCATATCCTGGGAATGCAAAAAGTGGCATGGAAGAAGCAATGTTATCACATTACAGAGAAAGGGAATTAACACATTATGGAGACAAGGTGAGAACTCCATTCTTTTGATGGCATCTCCATTTCCCCTACTGCATAAAGTTTAAGTGAAAGTTGTGTTTTAAAAGGTCATTTAACTTCAACAAGAACTCCATTATATATATGTCCCACAGCAAGGATTCCAAGAATTATTGGTGAGCAAAGCTGAATGACTGTCACAAATGATTGGCAAATTGATACAAGATTAGTAACTGGGGGGAATTGGGCCACTTTGCTCAGCAAAGTTTGATGGAAGCTCCTTAGGATGTAGGAAGTCTTCAAACTATGTGGTGTTCAGGTTGGATCCATCCAACTAATTGCGCAGCTGGTTTTTAAAAAAAATTAATTGTGCGTAAAACAGGCTGTAATTGTTTTAGATGCAATATAGATTTTAAAAGTTTCCCGACTGGCACCATCTTAGAAGAGGCTTCTCTTGTTCTCTCTCACCCTGGAGGGAATACCTGTTCTAAGATGATTATCACTGCAGCATATGTATCTGTCATACAGATATCATCCATCAGAAGCACTGTTCATTTGTATGCAAGTTTGTGCAGCTTTATCAAGTTAACTTATTGGTGACTAGCATTTCTTTAAATGAGTCACAGATCTTCTGCTATGTTTACTAACTTCTTCTGCCTTTGCTCAGAGAGACAGTGAATGCTTTGTGCTGCCAGATCTGCCATGTCGTGCACAGGCAGAAGCATTCATTTTATAAAGCAAGAAAGCTGACAGCTATGCTTGCTGGAGAATCCTGGACAAAGACAGAGAAGACCATCAGAACTGGAATGCCATACCGGGGTTATGTCACTGAAGTACCTTTAATGAAGGAATAAAACAAAAGGACATTGTAAGGAGCTTTAGCCATTACTTAGTCACAAGTACCACGCCTCCTCTTGACCCAGCCTATATTTTGCTGCTTTCTGACGCCAGTAAAATGATAGTCAATTCAGAATTTGCCCATATTTCTTATCTACTAATGTAAGTTTAACTAGAATTGTCAAAAAAGTATTCCCAATCCTGCTTCCATGGTTTAGGAATGCATGAGATTTTCTCATAACAACATGAGCCCTGCTGGAACAAACCAGTGGTCTATCTAGTCCAGCATCCTGTCTCACACATGGTCAGCCAGTTCCTGTGGAGACCCAGCAACAGGACATAAAGGCCAAGACCTTTCCCTGATGTTGCCTCCTGACTCTGGGATTCAGAAGTTTAGTGTCCCTGAATGATGACAATCATCAGTCGCCATGGCTAGTAGTAACTGATAGACTTATCCTCCATTGCTGAGAAGACTCTATTCCAAATTAAGTCAGTATTGCCATGATAAGCCAGTAATATTTCTGTTTACTTGAACTTTCTGCAGCATATGTCAGCAAACTTTATAAATCAGCATCAAAGGCCTAATACAAATTATAATCTGGTTTTGTTCAAGTTTTTCCTATGTTGAATCTTATTTTTATTTGATAACTTGCTTAATTTATAACCAAGGCTTTTAAAAGAAAAAGTCCAGCAGGAGCTCATTTGCATATTAGACCATGTCCCCCTGATGCCAAGCCAGCCAGAACTGCATTCCTGCTTTTTTAAAATAGTCCTATTTATAACTATCATGTGGGTGTTGTTATCCCTAACAGAATTTTGGTTTCCTGCTTATTTTAGTTTATAAGCTTTTTTATTAATTTTATTAATGCCTACATTAAAATTATGTTCTACTTTTCATTTTGAAAAGGTGAAACATTATGAAAACTCTTAATAAAATAAAAAGAATACCTGGAACAGGTAGACATCTCCAAAAGAATTGCTTAGACAGAAAACATTCTCCTTCTTGGGATGTTCTGGACAAGACTGCACTATACTGTCTTCTGCAAACAGAGCATATCGAGGTGAGCTGTTCTGCTCCATGGAATTCCTCCCGTAAGTTTCGTAAAACAGCAAGGTGCATCCTTTTCAAAAGGAAAGGAAAGAAAAATGAGCTCCCTGCTTAGATCTTTGAAATTTCCTCAGCTGTGCCCTCCTGGAATATAAGAATAGCTCTTTCGCCCTATGAGTAGTTGTAATCAAGGAAAACACTACACATAACAGAATGATGTAGGAAACACTGACATTACAACAGTATTTCCCACAAACCAAACTTATCAAGTATGGACACCATTCATATCTACTAGTACATATATCTCTAAATACTGGCCCAAGCTGAGCTCTGGGAGTGTTGCTGAAAGGTGAGTGTTTGCCTTTCTTAACGCCTTTTCTAAATAGCTGGGGGGAAGTTGCTGAGTGCTACTCTGTGAGAGGAGAGAGTCTGAGTTCCTGTGGTTGCTGGGGAACTGCTGCTTGTTTGTTTTGAATGGGCTATCGATGATTTTTACTGATTGGGAGTGTCTGTGTTGCCTGGAGCTGACTGCTGCCCCCACCCTCTTTGCATTTATAAGGCTGCACCTTGTCAGAACCTGAGCACAGTTGAGCTCTGGAAGAGAGAAAGGTGTGCTGCTGAAAGGGTGAATGCTTGCCTTCCTTAACTGCCTTTTCTAAACAGCTGTGGGGAAGTTGCTGAGTGCTACTCTGTAGGAGGAGAGAGTCTGAGTTTGTGTGGTTGCTGGGGAATTGTTGTTTGTTTGTTTTGAGTGGGCTGTAGGTGATTGTTGCTGATTGGGAGTGTCTGTGTTGCCTGGGGCTGACTGCTTCCCCCACCCTCTTTGCATTTATAAGGATGCACCCTGCCAAAGGCGCAAGTTAAAGGGCTCTAGACCTGTAGCTCTTAGCCTGGGGGCTCTGTAAGAAGCCAGAAGAACCAGGAAGTGGGGGTCCTAATCTCCTTGTATTCCAAATAAGGTAACTAGACTTTCCACAAGGAGAGTCACATAAACACAAAAGGATTTAAAGGGAGGACTGTATATTTAAAAAGCTATTATGAAGGTAGAATGCCAGCAGGGGGGTGGGGGCTTTCCAGTGTTTTATACTGAGTGTCACATGTATGACTATCTGCCCACCGGACAGAAGTCTTGAATGTGGGCTCAGTGCAAGCAGCTCCTGGTCTTCAGGAAACAACTTCGCACCCTTGAGACCAAGGTGGCTGACCTGGAGAAGCAGAGACAATCAGGCACTTTGAGAAGACTCTTGGGGATTTGTTAGATGAGCCCCACTCTGAACACGGCAGCCCTACTGCTGCCAGGGAGCATGAGGGTTGAGAGGGAATGGGGCACCATGCTGAGTTGGTGAGCAGGTATCTTTTCACACCAAGGAACCATCCCTGAGCAGGGAGGGAGGGGGAGTGTCTTGGTAGTTGGTGATTAGCTCCTTAGACAAGTAGATAGCTGAGTGGCAAAACCACATACTGACCATGTGGTGACCTGCCTGCCTGGTGTGAAGGTAGCAGACATTACACATGTTCTAGATAGGCTGATAGACAGTGCTGGGGAGGAGCCAGTGGTTGTGGTACATGTTGGCACTAACGATATGGGGAAATGTAGTCATGAGGTCCTGGAGGAAAAATTTAGGTTGCTAGGCAGGAGACTTAAGGCCAGGTCCTCCAAGGTAGCCTTCTCAGAAGTGCTACCTGTTCCACGCGCAGGGCCGGAGAGATAGGCACAAATTAGGAGTCTCGATGCGCAGATGAGACAATGGTGTTGGGAGGAAGGGTTCAGGTTTGTTAGGCACTAGAATTCTTTTTGGAACAAGCAGGAGCTGAACAAAAGAGATGGTCTCCACTTGTCCCAAGAAGGAACGAGGCTGCTGGCGCTCAAAATCAAAAAGGTGGCAGACCAGTTTTTAACTGAATCTTTGGGGAAACTGACAGGAGATGAAATGTCTCTGATTCGGAATGACACATCTCAAAGAGATGATGGTTTAGCTGTTACTTTTCTACTGGGCAATGGATTAGAGTTGTCTACTGAGATGATGACAAACAGTATGGACTGCCTGGCAAAGTCTCGAGGCAGCAGGAGGAAGGCTGCAGGCCTAACTTGCCTGTGAAATTATAAATGTTTATATACATATGCTAGAAGTGTCCAAGGTAAAATAGGGGAATTGGAATGCTTAGTGTTGGGGGAAATATAGACATTGTGGGAATTTCAGAAACTTGGTGGAATGAGGAGTATCAGTGGGAGATGGTGATTCCTGGATATAAATTATATCAGAAGGATAGGGATGGAAGGGTTGGAGGTGAGGTAGCTCTGTATGTCAGAGAGGGTATACAGTCCAGTAAGATTGAGAAGGTAAGAGAATTAGATTCCCTTCTAGAAATGCTTTGGGTTGAAATAGTGGGCCCAAAAGGAAGTTTAACTCTAGGAATTTGTTATCGACCACCGGATCAAAAGATAGAGGACGATTAAAATACGATGAAATAATTAAATATAGCAGCTAAACTTAAAAACTGTATCATAATAGGTGATTATAACTACCCACAGATTGATTGGGTCGACATGTGTTCCCAGTGGGAGAAAGAGATTGAGTTTCTAGACACTCTCAATGACTGTGCTATGGAACAAATGATCACAGAACCTACCAGGGGTGGGGAGATCCTGGACTTGGTCCTAAATAATGCCCAAGACCTGGTGAGAGAAGTAAAGGTGATTGCACCGTTTGGGAGCAGTGACCCTAATGTTGATTTCACCATTTGTATAAAAAGGGAGTTCCCCAAAAAGACCAACACAACCACTTTTACCTTTAAAAGAGGTAAATTCTTTGAGATGAGGAGGCATGCAAAGAGGAAAGTGAAATGAAAGATAAATAGGGTCAAAACCCTTGGGGAAACTTGTAGTATATTTAAAACTACAATCCTAAAAGCTCAGATAAAATATACACTGCACGTCAAGAAAGGCACAGACAGGTATTTTAAAAAGGCTGCATGGCTAAAAAAACAAAGTAATGGAAGCTGTAAAAGGTAAGAAGGATTCCTTTAAGCGGTGGAAAGCTAGTCCAAGTGAGGTTAATAAAAGGCAACACAGGCTATGGCAAATCAAATGCAAGTCTATGATCAGGCAGACAAAAAGGGACTATAAAGAGCATATTACAAAAAACATAAAGACCAACAATAAATATTTCTTCAAATACATTAGAAGCAGGAAACCAGACAGGGAGGCAGTGGGGTCCTTGGATAAAAACAGGTTTCCTACCTGTAACTGATGATCTTCGAGTGGTCATCTGTGCAGTCACACTGATGGGATATAGGCGCCCGCGCCGATCTCGATCGGTATTCTTGAAAGCTGCGGATTTCCGCGCCCCAGGTCCAGTGCGCATGCCAAGAAGCCCCACCGCGCATGCTCACAGGGACCGGAGCGGACATCCCGCTAGTTCCTTCTGACCGCTGCGTAAGCCCTTAGAGATGGACCGGCAGCGGAGGGGAAGGAGGGCGGGTAGTGTGACTGCACAGATGACCACTCGAAGATCATCAGTTACAGGTAGGAAACCTGTTTATCTTCTTCGTGGTCTCTGTGCATCACACTGATGGGAGATTAGCAAGCCAGAGACCTACCTGGAGGAGGGTGCAACGGTCCATCAGCGAGAAGCCTCTTGAAGTACCGCACGACCCACTGATGAGCGTCTACGCCAGTTCAGGTCCAACGCATAATGGCTCACAAACGTATGCGAGGAGGACCAAGTGGCAGCATCACAAATGTCTTTCAGTGGTATTCCTCTCATAAAGGCTGCCGACGTCGCTAGGGCTCTAGTGGAATGAGCTCTAACTTGTCTTGGCAGGGGTTGCCTGTTTAACAGGTAGCACAGTTTTATAGTCTCAGTTATCCACTTCGAGATCCGCTGTGACGAAACTCTTACCCCTTGCAATGTTGTGGAATATGAGACAAAGAGTCTAGGGTCCCTACGTCCAGGCCTTACTCTATGTAAGTAAAACGAGAGTGCCCTCTTTACATCTAGTGTATGGAGTCTCCTTTCCTAGTCTGTACTTGGATTAGGAAAGTATGTGGGTAGGTAAATTTCCGCATTTAGGTGAAAAGCGGATGTTACTTTCGGAAGAAAGGTTACATCAGGGCGCAGTCCCACGCCCTCTGCGCTGAATCTCAAATATGGGTCGTCGCAGCGCAGTGCTGCCAGTTCACCGACCCTGCGAGCAGAGGTAACGGCCACTAAGAAGGCTGTTTTCCAGGATAGTAATTGCAAGGAACATGTCACCATGGGTTCGAAGGGTTTCCCTGTTAACGCCCGCAATACTGCTGGGAGGTCCCAAGTGGGGGCAGGGACTCGTACCGCAGGGTACAATCTTGCCAAGCCCTTTAAGAACCGTTTCGTATCAGGGTGTGAGAACACCGAGTGGCCTTCAAGTTGGTCATGGTTAGCCGATATAGCGGCTAGGTACACTCTCACCGATGACACCGTTAGTCCCTTGTCAAGGAGTGAGAGTAGAAAGTCTAGTATTACTGGGAGACCTGCTGTCTTAGGTTCCCTGTTAGTTTTGTTCACGAATTGGCTAAACCTCGTCCATTTATATCCATATGATTTCCTAGTGGATGATTTTCTGCTGTGTAGCATGACATCCAGGGCTCTATCAGATAATCTTGTCACCCCAGTCTCCACGCCGTGAGTTTCAAGTGAGGCACGTCGTGGTGAATCACTCGCCCCTCGTGTGATAGTAGAAGGTCTGAGTTCGTCGGAAAGTGGTGGAACATTCCGCAAGACGGCTTCAGTATCGGGGAGAACCACTGCTGTCTGGGCCACCATGGTGTGATGAGAATCCCCTTGGGGAGTTCTAGTTGAATCTTGTGAACGACCCTCGTGATCAGTGGGATCGGTGGAAAGAGGTACACGTGCAAGCGAGCCCGTGGGATCAGTAGTCCATCCCCCAACGACAGAGGGTCCGCACCCCCTCTGCAGCAAAATTTGACGCATTTCGAGGTGTTGCGTGTGGCGAAGACATCCACTTCCGGTGTGCCCCACTTCTGGAACACCGGGTGGAGGAACTCCCAATTGAGTTCCCACTCGTGGAGTGAGGCCCCTCCTCGACTGAGGTAATCTGCACAGGCATTCAGATTGCCCGGTAGGTGTGTGGCTACTAGGGTAGCGTCCGATTCTCTGCAAATTTCCCAAATCTTTAACGCTAGAAGGCATAACTTTCGTGAGACTGTGCCGCCCTGTCTGTTCACATAAGATAGGGCTGTGGTGTTGTCTGTCAAGATCGCTACCGTTCTCCCCACAATCAGGTGACGGAATGAGAGAATGGCATGATGTATGGCCAGCAGCTCTAGGAAATTGATGTGGTAGTGCAGAAGATCCTGAGGCCATCTGCCCCCCACACACATGTCGTTTGCGTGTGCTCCCCAGCCCCATAAGGATGCATCCGTCGTTATGGTCAACGTAGGAGTCTGTCTGTGGAACGGGGCCCCTTGGAGGAGGTTCTGCTTCTCCTGCCACCAGGATAGGGTCCAGACTACCGGCATCGGGACAGTCAGTTGGCGCGAGGGGAGGTCTGTCTGACAGTTGAACACGCGCAGGAACCACAACTGTAATATTCGCATGTGGAATCTGGCGAATTTCAACACTGCCGTTGTCGCTGCCATCAGGCCCAGGAGGCGTTGGACTTGAAACACTGTGACTATAGGGTTGGTTAGGAATACGTGTATCAGAGACCTGATGTCCTCCGCTCTTTGTGTCGGGAGAAATGCCTTGCAGGCTTGTGAGTCCAAAATGGCCCCTATGAATTGAACCCTCTGAAAGGGCTGCAGTGCCGATTTCTTTAGGTTGACCTGTAGGCCTAAGTTTTGTAGAAGGGTTAAGGTGACCTCTATATGCTGTAGTAATAGAGGTTTTGAGCTTGCCACCAGTAGCCAATCGTCTATGTAAGGAAAGATAGTGATCCCTTGTAGACGTAGATGGGCTGCCACCACCACCATAGTCTTTGTAAAAACTCTCGGTGCCGTGGAGAGGCCAAAGGGCAAAGCTTTGTATTGGTAGTGGGAGTCTCCAACTGCAAACCTGAGGAACTTCCTGTAGTCCTGATGTATAGTTACATGAAAGTAGGCATCCTGCAGGTCTAGTGTGGCCATCCAATCCCCTTGGTTCAGCAGGGGTAGGATGTTTTGTAGAGAGACCATTCTGAATTTCTGGTTCGGAATGAAATAGTTCAGGCCGCGTAGGTCCATAATGGGTCGAAGGCCTCCATCCTTTTTTGGAATGGTAAAATATCGGGAGTAGAAGCCTTGCCCAATCTGGTTGGCTGGCACCCGTTCTATTGCATCTTTTCGGAGAAGGGATTGAACCTCTGTCTTTAGTGTGAGGGATACCCTGGTGTGGATGACTGTGGGAACTGTAGGGTTTTCTCTGAATTCTATTTGATAACCCATCCGGATTATCGACAAAACCCATTTGTCCGTAGTGATTGTGGACCATGCCTGGTAATATGGGAAAAGTCTGGTATGGTCCGTGTCCAAAGGGGAGGGGGTAAAACAGGGGGAAGGGCAGTCAAAGACCCTGTTTGGACGGTCTATTCCCCTTTTGTCTGGATGGCTGTGACGGAGTAGGTGAGTACTTCGTTTTGGGGTTGTAGGGAGATTTGGAGTAAGATGTGGAGCCTTTGGGTCTCCATTGTTGTTCTGTGGGCTGCTTGGGGAACGGCTTCTTGTTCCACGGTTTGTTCCAGGAACGTCTCCCTTGGGTCCTAGATGAGATGGGAACCCCCAAATTGCGTGATGTTTTAATACTTTTATCCATCTCTTGCAGTGTAGTATCTGTAGTGGAGCTGAATAATCCACTTCCATCGAACGGGAGATCTTCGATACAGGATTGTGTATCCGGCTGGAGCGCCGTAGATCTCAGCCAAGAGTGACGTCTCAAGGTGATCGCTGAGGTAAGTGTCTTTGCTGCGATGTCACCTGCGTGTTTGGCGGAATTGATTTGCTGTTTTGCCAATGCAATGCCTTCCTTTTGTATCTTCTTCATTGCCTGTTTTGTTTGTTCAGACAGGTCTGGTAGAGCCGATAATTGGTCCCATAGGGCGTATTGATAACGGCCCATACACGCTCCATAATTCGCAACTTTTATACCTAACGAACCTGCTGTGTAGAACCTTCTGCCCAGGTTGTCTAGCTTTTTCCCCTCTTTGTCCGGGGGAGAGGCGTGTGTCTTCCTGGCCTTCGAGGATGATGCTACTACTACCGAGTTTGGTTTCGGGTGTGTAAATAAAAACTCTGCTGTGGATTCCTGGACTCGGTACATATGGTCCAGCCTTCGGGAGCTTATCGGTGTTGAAGCTGGTTTGTCCCACGACGATTTTGTGGTGTGGAGCATGACCGTTGTAAGCGGTAAAGCAACGGCCGTCGAGGTGTCCAGCTGGACGACATCGAACACGTTGTCGGTGACTACCGGCTCTGGTTGGACCGTCGGTAGCGACAGGGTGTGTGCCATCCGTCGAATTAGGTCCCCATACGATTTTAGGTCCTCGGATGGGGATATGGGGAGCTCTTCGCCCACCTTACTCGATGGTGCCGATTCCTCTGGGGAGGAGATGTCTTGGTCCTCCCGGGGGGAGCCTTCCTCAGATCTGGGGGAGCCTTCTATGGATTCCGAGTGCTCCGAGGAGTGCTTGGGCGTCTCCGGCGCTCTTGGCGACTCCGTGGTCTTCCGACTCTCCGAACTCCGCCGTCGAGGGGAAGTTTTTTGTGTGTTTGGCGGTGTTGTGTCAGGCAATTTTGACACCGACGCCGATGGTGTGTGCCTTGGTCGGTAAGATGTCCGGGATCTGACCGAGGCTTCAGACTGCTGGTCCCAATCTAAATGTCTAGGTGGGAACCAGGGGAACATGGAAGGCATAGGGCAAGACCCGTATAGGTATTGCCATTGCCTCTGATCCCACGACATTGGGGGCGGTGGTTTCCGAGGAGAGCGATCTCTGTTGCGGGAGCTTTCCTCTGAATCTCGGGATCGATGTCGACCCCGGGGACTACGCCGAGGGCTGTTTGAGTAGTCGCGCCCGAGGTCTTCTCTAGGTGTGGTGGATCGATCCTTCTTGGGGCTTCGGGTTCGCCGATGATCGGGGCTGACCGACGGGTCTCGGGCCGGTGTCCGGGGTTGAGCAGTGTCCTCCACCGTATGTATTTCTAGTGGACTGCCTTCAGCTCCCGACCGCTGCGATAGATCGAAGTCGTGGTCCGAATCAGAAGAGATGGCGATTTGCGTCGACATCGATGCCAATGCCGGGGGGCTTGGACGGCGGCGAGGGGAAGCGAATAGCTTCAACGGCGGTACTCTCGCTGCCGATTCCGACAGCGATGTCGGGAGCGAAGTCGCGGACGATCGATGTTTGTCTGACTTTTTCTTCTTCTTCACTTCCGGCCGGGTTCCCTTCTCCTCCCTTGGCCGTTTTGCAGGAGTGGAGGAGGCGGACTTTGATGCCGAGCCCGTTTTTGTGGGGCGATTGGCGTCGGAGGCGCTCTTGTCGGTGCCGAGCGACTCCGATGTCGACGGTTTGTGCGACAGCGTCGACATTTTCTTAGGCGACAGAGCCTTTTCCATCAGCGCCGCCGCCAAACGGCCCGCGCGGTTTTTCTTCGTCTGGCGGGAAAACTTCGCGCAGTGAGCACACGCGTCAGGGATGTGTGCTTCTCCTAGGCAAAAAAGGCAAAGAACGTGTCCGTCTGTGGGAGCGATTTTGCTACCGCAGTTCTTGCACCGTTTGAAACATCCCCACCGTTGTTCCATGCGGGGGGGGGAAGGGCGGGAAGAGAGAGTTGAGGAGAAAGTCTCGGAAAGGTTTTGTCTTCCTGCTCCCTAGTCTTTACAAAGACTGTTGTGTGGTCCAAGCCAAACAAAATTTCTGTTAAATTCCAAAAATAGCAACTTCCAAGAAAGGATTCTACCGACCGTGGCGAGAGATCGACTGATCCAAGCGGCGGTCAGAAGAGAACTGGCGGGATGTCCGCTCCGGTCCCTGTGAGCATGCGCGGTGGGGCTTCTGCGCATGCGCACTGGACCTGGGGCGCGGAAATCCGCAGTTTTCAAGAATACCGATCGAGATCGGCGCGGGCGCCTATATCCCATCAGTGTGATGCACAGAGACCACGAAGAAGATCCAAGGAGTAAAAGGATTACTAAAGGATGACATGAAAATGGCTGATAAGCTGAATCCAATTTTTGCCTCTGTCTTCACTGTGGAAGATGAGAAGTGTTTGCTCACTCCAGGACCGCTGATTTGGGGAGGAGTGTTGAAAGTCCAGAGTCAGATTGAGGTGATGAGAGAGGAGGTCCTATGACTGATAGACAATTTAAAAACTGATGAGTCACCAGGCCCAGATAGCATACATCCAAGAGTGCTGAAAGAACTCAAAGGTGAACTTGTGGATCTCCTGTCAAAAATATGTAATCTTTCATTGAAATATGCCTCCATTTCTGAGAAATGTCACCCTCATCTTTTAAAAGGGTTTCAGAGGAGATCTGGGAAATTACAGGCCAGTTAGTCTGATTCAATACCGGGAAAGCCGGTGGAAACTGTTCTTAAAGAGAGAATTAGCAGGCACATTGATGAACAAAAGTTATTGAGGAAGACTCAGCATGGGTTCTGTAAGGGAAGAGCTTGTCTCACTAACCTGTTATTCTTTGAGGGGATGAACAAACTTGTGGACAAAGGAGACCCAATAGATGTTGTTTACCTTGACTTCCAGAAAGCTTTTGATAAAGTTCCTCATCAAAGGCTCCTTAGTAAGCTCAAGAGTCATGGAGTAAAAAGGACAAGTCCTCTTGTGGATCAAAAACTGGCTAATTAATAGGAAACAGAGAATGAGTATAAATGGGCAATTTTCTCAGTGGAGGGTGTCACATTCTCAGGGTGCAGGCAGGCAAGATCAGGAATCAAGCAGGTCCAGATCAGGAATCAGGAAGGAGTGTGGATGCAAGCCAGAGAATAGACTTGTTGCTTCCACAAGGTTACCAGGTCCTGGGTGGGAGCTATATGGGAGTCTCAATCAGCCTGCTCCCTGGGTGGCAATGACTCTGCTGGAACTCAGGACTGCCTCACGTCTTCGCTCTGAAAGTTCTTTCCGGAGCCTGCTTCGAACTCTTGAAATGGGAGAAGGAGAGCTTGGAGGAGATTGATTGTCAACAGCTGACACTGGTGCCTGGAGAGTGATTGATGGGCCAGCTGCTGTTTGTTCAGTTGAGGAACTGGCTGGCAACTCTTCCAGGTCTGTTAACCCTTCCAGCTCCTCCTCGTCAGGGCTCGTGATAGAAGGTGGTAAGCAGTGGGGTACCGCAGGGCTCAGTACTGGATCCAATGCTTTTTAACTTGTTCATCAATGATTTAGAGTTGGGAGTTAGCAGTGAAGTGGCTAAGATTGTGGGTGACATTAAATTGTTCGGGATGGTGAGAACCAGAGAGGATTGTGAGGCACTCCAAAGGGATCTGTCGAGGCTGGGTGAGTGGGCGTCAACATGGTAAATGGGGTTCAATGTGGCCAAGTGCAGAGTAATGCACATTGGGGCCAAGAATCCCAGCTATATATACAAGTTGATGGGGTGTAAACTGGCGGAGACTGACCAAGAGAGAGATCTTGGGATTGTGGTAGATAACTCACTGAAAATGTCAAGACAGAAGTACTCGAGAGAAAGAAGTACTTTTCTCCCTTTCTCACAATACGAGAACTCATGGGCACTCAATGAAATTGCTAAGCAGTCAGGTTAGAACGGATAAAAGGAAATACTTCTTCACCCAAAGGGTGATTAACACATGGAATTCACTGCCATAGGAGGTGGTAGCAGCTATAAGCATAGACAGCTTCAAGAGGGGATTGGGTAAACATATGCAGCAGAGGTTCATCATTGGCTATTAGCCACAGTGTATTGTTGGAACTCTCTGTCTGGGGCAAGTGATGCTCTGTATTCTTGGTGCTTGGGAGGGGCAACAGGGTGAGGGCTTCTGGTGTCCTGGCCCCACTGATCGACCTCCTGATGGCACCTGGTTTGTGTGTTTGTTGGTCCACTGTGTGACACAGAGTGTTGAACTGGACGGGCCATTGGCCTGATCCAACATGGCTTCTCCAATGTTCTTATGACAGTGTCTGATTGCAATAAAAAAGGCCAACGCCATGCTGGAAATTATTTCGAAGGGAATTGAAAAAACATCAGCCAGTATCATAATGCCCCTGTATAAATTGATGGTGTGGCCTCATTTGGAATACTGTGTACAATTCTGGTCACTGCACCTCAAAAAATATTTTACAGCATTGGAAAAAGTGCAGAAAAGGGCAACTAGAATGATTAAAGGGTTGGAACATTTTCCTTATGAAAAAAGGTTAAAACGCTTGGGGCTCTTTAGCTTGGAGAAATGACGACAGAGGGGTGACATGATAGAGGTTTACAAGATTATGCATGGGATAGAGAAAGTAGAGAAAGAAGTACTTTTCTCCCTTTCTCACAATATGAGAACTCGTGGACATTCAATGAAACTGCTGAGCAGTCAGGTTAGAACTGATAAAAGGAAGTACTACTTCATCCGAAGGATGATTAACATGTGGAATTCACTGTCACAGGAGCTGGTGGCAGCCACAAGCATAAACAGCTTCAAGAGGAGATTGAACAAACATATGGAGCAGAGGTTCATCAGTAGTTATTAGTCACAGTATATTGCTGGAACTCTCTTTCTGGGGCAGTGGTGTTCTGTATTCTTGGTGCTTGGTGGAGCACAGTGGGAGGGCTTCTAATGTCCTGGCCCTACTGGCGGACCTCCTGATGGCACTTGGGGTTTTTTGGGCACTGTATGACAGAATGTTCAACTGGATGGGCCACTGGCCTGATCCAACATGGCTTCTCTTTTGTTCTTTAGTAGGATGCTAGAGTTTTGAAGATGTATAAACAAATATATTTGATGTGCATACCTGATATGCTTGCTATGCGAAGTACTAATACAATACCCCCACTTCCTGCAATAATCTTGCTGTGTGTAGCTGACCTAAGTAGGACTTGCTTGAAAGGAAATGGGTTTAACATCAAGGGAGAAGACAGTGGGACTGTGGCTCAGTGGTAGAGTATGTGCTTGGCATGCAAAAGATTTCAGGTTCAGTCCCCAGCATCTCTAGCTAAAAAGGGACAAGACAGTAGGTGATGTGAAAGACCTCAGCTGAGACCCAGGAGAGCCATTGTCAGTCTGAATAGACAATGCTAACTTTGATGGACCAAGGATCTGATTCAGTGTAAGGCAGCTTCATGTGTCTTCAAACATATGTCAAAATCCAAACTTTCCCACTCATACAGTAACTACCTAGGCATTTCTACAACTGTTCCTGGAACTTAGTAGCAAAACAATTTTGGGAACCATTGGAGGAATGAAGGAGGCACACAAATATACACCAGTATTGTGGGGTAGTAGGGGGAAAAACAGGTTGCTTACATGTAACTGATGATCTTCGAGTGGTCATCTGTGCAGTCACACACGTGGGTTTTCCGCCTGGAAACGAACCCGACCTCGGAGAATTCAAAGCTAGCCTAGGCATTTATTTTGGCGCACGTTCCCTCTCGGTCTGGGGAGCAGGTATCCACTGCACATGCCTGGAGCGAAGGGAAGGCGCTCCACCCACCCAGTTTCTTCTAGCCGCTGTATAGAGAGCATAAACAAGCAGCGGGGAAGGCTGGGTGGGCGTGTGTGACTGCACAGATGACCACTCGAAGATCATCAGTTATAGGTTTATCTTCATCGTTGTCTCTGTGCAGTCCCATACATGGGTGACTGGTAAGCTGGCGTGCATGGAGGCGGGTGCTGGTTCTGTACTAGATGAACACATGTTAACCATGCATATAGGAAATAAGAAGTATTGTACTTACAGGGCAAGAGACTGGAGGCATCAAAAACGGAACAAAGTACAGCCTGCCCGAAGGATACGCCATGCCAGGCACGAACGTCTAAGGCATAGTGTGTGGCAAATGTAGATGGAGAAGACCAGACTGCAGTGGCACAGATGTCCTCCATTGGTGCACCTCTACAAAAGGCTGATGACGTGGAGATGGCTCGAATGGAATGAGCTCGCAAGTGTTCAGGTACGGGCTGTTTAGCCAATTGGTAGCATAAAGTAATGGCAGCCACAATCCACTTTAAGAACCTCTGGGTTGAGATTTTGAGTCCCGTACGCCACAAAAAGTCTAGGGTCCTTACGGAAGGGACGTGTCCTTTCAATGTAGAAAGCAAGGGCCCTACGTATGTCAAGATTGGGTAGGGTCTGTTGACCGGCGTCACAAGGTTTTTGAAAGAAGGAAGGCAGAGTGGTTGACTTCCCCAGGTGATACGGTGAGACGACTTTTGGCAGAAAAGTAGGATCAGGGCGTAAAATCACTCTGTCATGGTGGAAGACAGTGTATAGAGGATCTGTCCAAAAAGAACAAATGTCATTGACTCTCCTGCCAGATGTGAGTGCCACCAGCAACGCTGTCTTCCATGACAAGAGATGCAGTGGAATGGACACCATCGGTTTGAAGGGAGGTTTTGTTAGTTGGCTCAGCACAAGAGATAAACTCCATGTGGGATGCAGTTGGCGAACTGGAGGTTGAAGATGTAAAATGACCTTTAGGAAGGCTTTTGTTGCAGAGTGGGAGAAAACAGTGCATTCTTCAACGTGTGGATGAAAGGCTGAGATAGCAGCCAAGTGAACCTTTAGAGAAGAGTAGGTCAGACCTGAGTTAGATAGGGACAAGGTGTAGGTCAGAATCTGAGCTACAGAGGATAATTCAGGAAGAAAGTTGTGTAGAGCAGCGTATGCTGAGAAGCGCTTCCACTTTTGAGAGTAGGATTTTCTAGTGGAAGGTTTTCTGACATTAAGCAGAACATGTCTGACCTCTGAGGGAAAATTCAGAAACTGATTCTCCAGGCAGTCAGTCGCAGAAGTCCCGGGTCGTGATGCAGGACTTTGCCGTCCTGTTGAGAAATCAGATCTCAAACTTGGGGAAAGCGATGAAACACACTGTTTGAGAGAAGGAGGAGGGTGGTGAACCATGGTTGACAGGGCCACCAAGGAGTGATAAGGATACAGTTGGTCCGATCCAGACGGATTTTCTGCAGTGTTCTCATTATCAGTGAGATAAAAGGGAACAGGTAGTGTAGTGGTCCCGACCACAAAGGCATCTCCCGCGGATTGCGTGGATGGAGGGCCCTGAGTGTAGAAACGTGGGCATTGAGCATTGTCCGGAGACGCAAAGACGTCTATGGCCGGAACCCCGAACATCCTGAAGACTGCCCGAAGATAATGACAGTTGAGGGTCCATTCGTGGTCGTTCACGAGGTGACGACTTAGTGTGTCTGCTTGAACATTTTGGATTCCCGGCAAATGTACGGCTGTTAGAAATATGTTGTGAAAAATGCTCCAACACCATAGGGATAAGGCTCGCCTGCAAAGGCGGACAGAAGCAGTGCCTCCCTGCCGGTTGATATAAAATACGGTTGCCACGTTGTCCGAGGTGACCTGGATGTGCTGACCGTGAAGGGGTGGTAGGAATTACTTGAGTGCTCTGTGGACCGCCAAGAGTTCCAGACAGTTGATATGCAGAGATTTCTTGTAGGCTGTCCACTGTCCTTGTACCGTTAGTGTCCCGAAGTGAGTTCCCCAACCCCACCTCGAGGCATTGGTCATGACAACGGCTGACGGGGGTGACCGTATGAACGGCATTCCAGTCAGAAGATGACATTCCATCTTCCACCATTCCAGAGTTGGAAGAATGTGGTGTGGAACAGTGAGTAGAGTCATTTGGTGTTGTTGATGTGGAAGGAACGTCCGGACGAACCATAATTGCAGAGGAGGCATGCGGAGTCTCGCAAAGCACAGGACAGAGGTTGTGGCCGACATAAGACCCAGCGTACATTGGAAAATGAAAGCTGTTTGGGTAGGGTGCAGTATGATGGCAGTAGCCAGAGATTGAATGTGATGGACCCTGTCTGCAGGGAGCTAGTCCTTGTGAGATAGTGTTGATAGGCGTGCACCTATGAACTGAATGTCCTGTGTAGGGATCAGACTAGACTTTGTCAGGTTGACCTGAAGACTCAGTGAAGACAGGAGAGATAGAGTGGTAGAGATGTCTTTTTGGAGTTGCTCTTTGGATTGGGCCACAATGAGCCAGTCGTCTATAAGGGTATATGGAAATTTTCTGTTGATGGAGCGTTGCTGCCACCACTGTCATGCATTTTGTGAAGACTCTTGGTGCAGTCAACAGACCAAAGGGGAGGGAACGGAACTGGTAGAACCTCAAGAATCTTCTGTGGCTCTTAAAGGTTCTTAACTGGAGTGAAATGGACAAACTTACTAGAATCTTAAAAGACAACAATTTGGAGAAGTTTAAAGAAGACTGGAGTAAATTTCAAAGTTACGTGGAAATACAATGGAGGGTGAAGAGTCACTTAGTGGTTTATGACAACATTAACTGAACTTTAAATGATAAAGAAGAATTGTGATTATTGAATTAGTAGAATATAGTTACATGGTAATTATGTATATATGAGTTAAGATAAAAGTAAGACAGTTGGAATTCCGGAGTTAAATTTATAACTTTGGGTTTTGTGTTTAATAAGCACTAAGTGAATTATAGAGAAAGGGTTAGGGAAAGATAACTCTTTGTGTAAAAATTTTATAATGGTGAAAAGATATTTAGTAGTGTATGACAACATTAATTGAACTTTTAATGATAAAGAGGTATTGTGCTAGTGTGATAAAAGTATTAGTAGAACATATATATATATATATATATATATATATATATATATATATATATATATATATATATATATATATATGAGAGTTAAGATAAGACTAAGATAGAGGGAACTCTGGAACTGAATTAATAATTATGAGCGTTGTGTTTAATAAGTGCTAAGTGATTATTAGGGAAAAGGTTAGTGAATGATATATATATATATATATATATATATATATATATTTTTTTTTTTTTTTCTCTAAAGATTTTATAATTGTGAATTTACCTCTAATATGCTTTTAATTTGTTTTAAGTACCGGCGGAGGTCATGAATAAGAGTGGGGGGGGGGGAGAAAATATGTAATGTATTGGAGAAGTATATTTGAATTTGAATAGATGAATGTATCTCAATATATTGCAAAATAAAAGTTTGGTTACACACAAAAAAAGAATCTTCTGTGGTAATGGTTGATGGTAAGGTGGAAGTAGGCATCTTGAAGGTCTATCAACGCCATCCAAGCATCTTTTGGGATCAGTGGTAGGATAGACTGCAGGGTTATCATGCAGAATTTCTTTTACAGGATATGGCGATTGAGTTTGCGAAGATCCAGTATTGGACGTTGTCCCCCATCTCTCTTTGGAACCAGGAAGTATCAAGAATAGAACCCTGTGCGGTGAAACTGCGGTGAAACTGGTTCTATGGCTGCCTTGTCCAGCAAGGTGGAGATCTCTTCCTGAAGAGGGAGGGAGGGGGGAGTATGTATGAATCGATGGAGCCTCGGGGTCGAATCAAACTCTATGGTGTAGCCCCTGTGGATGATCGCCAGGACCCAGGAATCCGATGTTATGGATTCCCACATGGGGTAAAATGAACGCAGTCTTGTGCTGTCGGTGGGGTGTTGTGGTTGAAGAGGAGATAGTATTAGGGAGTCAAAGAGCCTGTTTTGAAGTCGTAGCTGCCTTCTTTGTGGTCTGTGCGCGAGGCCTTTGATGGAAGGGTTGTTTAGCTGGTGGGGCTTTACGCTTCCAGAAGTCAGCCTGTCTAAGTGAGTGAGGGCGTTTATAATAGGATGGCTTCCAGACTCTCTGTCTATTAGGTTGAGATAGTTGTTGATTGACTCCCAATCTCCTAGCCCTTTTCCTACTGTTGTCAACAGTGGTCAGGATGTCATCAGTTGTAGCACTGAAGAGGCCCTGACCGTCGAAGGGTAAGTCTTCAATTTTAAATGTGATGTCTGGTTGCAGTGAGGAGGAACAGAGCCAGGCCTGACAGCGCAAGGCGATGGATGTGACCATGGTTCTGGATGAACAAGCAACAGCGTGACGAACCGAATTGATTTGCTGACTCGGGAAAGCTCTTGTAGAATATGTAACGTTTGTTTTTGTGCGGAGTCAGGTAGAGATGGGACCATTGTCGTAAGTATATATATATTTGTGTGTGTGTGTGGCTACTGTGTGACACAGAGTGTTGGACTGGATGGGCCATTGGTCTGATCCAACTTGGCTTCTCTTATGTTCTTATGTAAGTTGGGATGTCAAATTAAAGGTGTAGGCCGAAAAGTATGCCAAATAATTATGATTTCGGAAGCTGCAGTAGAAAGGGAGTAAATTTTTCTCCCTAAGGTGTCTAGTTTCTTTCCTTCCTTCTCAGGTGGGACTGGATGACGTGTTTGCATGGACTTAGATGAGGAATGTACGATCATGGAGTTGGGTGCAGGGTGATTAAATAGAAATTTAGAATCTGGAGCATGCATCTTATATAAGGATTCGATCCTTTTTGATGTAGGTGAAACCGATGAGGGCTTATCCCAAGCCTCCTTTAAGCCTTCTAGGTGAACAGGGAGCGTTGGGTTGAAGGAGCCTGCAGGCATGGACTAAATCATGGACTACATCTGATACTCTTGGCAGGTCAGTGGTGAGCTTTATGTTAAGAGTATTAGCCATGTTGGTAAGCAGGTCTAAGTAAGCCTTGGATCCTTCAGATGGTGAAAGATCGGCCGGTTTGGTAATGTTGGAAACAGGTGATGCTGGAGCGGATGCCGTAGACTGAGAAGAGTCCGAGTGTTCAGCTTTGGAATCCTCCGGAACATCCATGGGAGTCGTGTATGTGGGCTTCGTAGTAGCGATATAGCCTTACTCAGAAGCGTAGGTTTGTCAGGTTGAGTTATCTGCTGTTTCGATGGAGCCGAGCAGGCAGATGTTGAACAAGCCGGTGATAATGGTTTTGACTCCTGACTGTAATGTCGGGGTTGATGAGGAGATGGACTTTCATGGTATTGAGAGTAGGAACCGGGGTCGATAGGTGTCCTCATGGTACCGAGGCTCACGGTATCTGGGTTGGTAAACTGCATCACGGTACCGAGGTTGATAGGGTTCTTCACGGTACCAGGGTCGATGGATTTCACAAGATGGTGATCTATAGTACTGTCAACATCTACGTGGAGACGGTGACCTGGAGTGTGATGGGCTGTAGTAATAATAACAATCCCTACGTCAGACTGGGGACCGTTCAGCATAGATTTGAATGGTCAGATCCTTGGGTGTTGAAGGCTCTCGATGTAGTGGAGAGGTAGTCGGGTCTTTGAAGGTGCAAGGCATCGAGATTAGCTCGCTGACATCGAAGTCGCAAGGATTCCAAGGATTCGGTGTCAAGGATGTTTTCCGGTAGGGATTCGTGGACTGATGGGAGATCTAGATTGGATGTGGATGACCTCGTCAGTTATTACATCAATGGGAGTCGATATCTCCGCCAGAACAGTCGGTGCCATCAACATCCAAGTCGAGGTGGATGCCGCTGGATGCGAGGTCGAGGTCATGGTCTGGTCGGAGGGTCTCGGGTCCGAGGACTGACGATCAATCTTCGGTTTCGATTTCGAGGGTGTCAAATCTGAGTGGTGTTTGGAGGGCGATTCCAATCGATGTTTTTTCTTGGAATCATCAGACTTATTGGGAGTGCTTTCTGGACTTATGCTTACTGGGAGCCATTGCCACGGAAGCTGCCGGTCAAGCCACGTCCCTTTGCAGAGTTAGGGAAGGTGGCGAACTCTGGGATCTAGAAGCGTGGGACATTACAGGCCGCAACAATGACTCTAAAAGGTGGCTTTTAAGTCTGGCTGCACGATTTTTTCTGGCCTGTTTCCCGAACTGGCTACAATGAACAGAGGTATCGGTTCTGTGAGTCTCCCCCAGACAAAATAGGCACAAAGAATGTCCATCAGTCAAGGGAATTTTGGTCCCACACTGGGTACACTTTTTGAAAGTTGTTTTGGAGTCCTTCCTTTCCATACACCCGGGGGGGGGGGAATAGTAAAGAGGATAAAGTCTTTTTTTTTCCCTAACGATACGAGTCGGCGAAGTAGAAGAACAGTTGAAAAATGGAGAAAATCGCAATGAAGTTGAGGAGATGCAAAGAGGTAGGTGTATCCCGAATGACGGTTAAGAAGAAAATGGGTGGGTGGAGCACCTTACCCTCGCTCTAGGCATGCTCAGTGGATGCCTGCTCCCCAGACCAAGAGGGAATGTGCACCAAAATAAATGCCTAGGCTAGCTTTGAATTCTCCGAGGTCGGGTTCGTTTCCAGGCGGAAAACCCATGTGTGGGACTGCACAGAGACCACAATGAAGATAAACCTGCTTCCCAATAGCATCAGGCCCTGGGCAAATAACCATTGGGGGAAAGCCAAAAATTAACAAAGGGCACGCACAGAAAATCAGAGTTAACCATAAGAAATCAAGGTGCTGAGTCCCTGTGGCGTGTAAACAGTGGCTTTGGCCTAGCACCTCTCTGCTTAACCTATTTCACAAGGATGCTGCAAAGATAAAACAGGGAAGCATTGTAAAGCACTTTGTTAGTGGAAATGATTATGACTATAGAATGACAAGCAACACTAGAGTGGAATCCACAGCCATTAAAATAAATAGGAACTTTGCTGTCAAAATCAATGATAAAGAGAAGTCAAACCAATATCACAAAGACATTTTATGGAATTTGCAAGATTTTTCAGAAAGAAACGTACTTAAACAGTAAATAATTATCAACAGAGATTAACTTTACTGTTATTGCCTCTATTTGAAATGCTACAGGAAAGACATTGAATGCACTAGCCAATAAATGTGAGGAGACAATAAATTTGCTTCAATTTTATTTGAGGCATATGTATCAAAAATGTCTAAGAAATACCAGAGATACCCACCAGTTTGACATAGCATAGATCCTTTTCACAGGACGAACATGAACCAATCCACAAATTATGTTTCGTGCACAAATTAGATCAAGTCATGGGTTGTTTTGAAATTATTTGTTTGCTTGCGCCATTCCCAAACTTTTTCCTTTGTGGATCATTTGGTTCGTTTTTGCAGTTCATTTTCCCAGACCACTAAGCACTGATTCAATCAATTCCTAGGTAATGCTGAGGGTGAACTTCTGGGAGTCCTAGAAACACCCACAGCAGTTGTCCATAGCTTGATTGGCAGCTCAGGGAACCAATCATGGAGCTTCCATTTCATTACTATGGAAGTGGACACCTCAACTTTTTCACACAGCTTAAGTATTCTGGTATAGCAGCTGGCCAGTTACTGCCCAGTAACGGGTTTCTTCTGTCATTTCAGACAGACCCGTTTTAGTAACTGACTGCTACCAGAATGCTTTTACCTTTTCTGACAGTCCCAGAGCTGTCCTGGTATTGGGGTGTGCCTGAGGCATCATTATTGAAGACTGCTTGCATGTAGTTTTCAATGCCACCTCATAGATCTGAATCACTATGGCAGGCTGTGAGAAATGCCCTGTAGTGCTTCCGGGAGCTCTGGCAATTTTCACACCCTTTTTTGTTGACTGGCACATGATCTCTCTCTTTTTTGGAATGGTCATTTAAGCACTAGGATGCTATGATGCTGAAACAAACCAGTGCAACAGCACCACAATTGGAATGCATAGACCCCACTGTGATACAGCGTCATATGGCTCTTAAACGGACATTCCAAGGGAGGGGGAAAGGAGATATTGCATGCCACCCAGTGAAAGGGGGCACAAAAGGGAAAGTGGAACTGTATGAAATGGCACAGTGCTTCAGTGACAGATCCCTGCTGGAAGGGAAAGCGCTATGTGAAACTCCCATCCCTGTACCAGACTACTCCCTAGCAACCCAATAATGATTCCCTTCTGGTTTAGAATGGTAAGCGTGAAAAGCTTCCCTGACTTTGCTGCTTCCTCCTAAAGGTGCAAAGAGAGAAGAATTAGTTGTAGTGAGAGCTGAAGCTGAGCTTTATTGGGGGCACCCACTTTGGAGGGCTATAAATTGGATATTCCAAATCTGATCTTCACCAAACTTGGAGGATGGGTGGAGGAGAGCCTGCTGAAGACTTCCAGTGAGTTTTACACCTCCTGAACCAAATGAACCACAAATCAGTTTGGGCAACCATACGAATCATGAAACAAACCACCAGTTTGGGCAATCAAATCAACTGTGAACCACCATTTTCCTGTTCCATGCCCATCCCTAGAAGAGATCATGAAAGCCTAATGGTCCACACATTTTCTGCCTGTCTGTGAACAAGTCGTATGTATTCTATTGTGCAAAAAATACACATGCAGTACAGTGAGATACTGCTTCATCACAATGGCCATCTTCCCTATCCCATATTGATTTTTTGTTTTTAAAGTTTAACATATTTGAATTGAGACTGTGGTATCTATGTACCTATTACAGCATTATTGGAGTCTTTCAATGGCTGCTAAACTGTGAGGATCTGCATCAATTTGTGCATCCATCTTCTTTCATGGCCTCATGGGAATTGTAGTCCCTTCTTTCCCAAATTTGCCAAAAATGTTTAAAACTTACACATCTAAAACAGATGCATTTAGGGCTTAAGCAGCCAATCTGCCTCAGACAGGAATAAATGTACATCGATGTATCCAATAAAAGTCATTTAAAAGATGCATCTGACTGTGTATGACATGGGGAAAACCTTAAGGGATTGTGTGCCAGACACGCAGATCATGTAGGTGTGACCACAATCCTGGGAATATATGAAGGCTTCAAAAGCAATCACAAACACCATCATATAGATCACAAATGAAGCTTATTTTTCCAAGGCATACTCAACCACAACCCTGAGGTCTAAGCAGCGACTGTGCAGATGCAGAAAGGTGATCTGATGATGGGGCCTGACTTGCAGAGAAATAAGTTCAGCCAAAGCAAGCACAAGTTTTAGGTTCTCAAAATTCATAAGAAATTTTATATCCTTTAGATGCCAATGTACAAATTATAATGTCAAGAACTGAAAAAGGAGACACAACTGCTAGAATTGCTGACAAATCTTCCATTATTCCATCAATGGTATTCTGTCTGAACTGGCTCTCTGTGCCTTGTTTTACCTAGTATCCATATCTTTGTTTTCCACATCTTATTTCTCTATTGAACATCAACATTTCTCACTCTTCTTCCTGCACATGTACATTTTATGTGTTGTCAAGATGCTTCCAACTTGTTGCAACCCTATGAAATCACATCCTTCTCATCGATTTTTCATTCACCCTCCCTGTGGAACAGGACTTAGGGTGGTTTACATTAAAAAAAGCTTTAATCAGGGGTGTCAAATTCATTTGTTATGAGGGCTGGATTTCACATAAATGAGACCTTGTCAGGCCAGGCAATGTGTGTCATAAAATGTAGCAGACATAAACTTTATAAAGGGCACAGACAAACACAATTAAAGATAATTTTTTTGCTTAAAATAAAACATGCTTAAAACATTAGCATGCATGCAATATTTTGTTTTACAATCTCTGATAAATGTCACCTCTTGCTATGAATTATTACATCAAAAACTGCAGACAATATCGACTATGCTGTTCAGGTGCACACATCTGTAAATGGCAAATCTACTTTTGATTTATTGACATTCATTACAAAGATCTCATGGTCAATGCTTTGAGCCTAAGACCCAGAGGAAAACATGAAGCAGCTGGGCACTGTGAGCTTTTGTACATAAGTTGCTTCATGTGCTGGTCAAGAACATGTGAAGGCAACATGGCACAGACTGATGGCTATGTGCTTGTCTACAAAACTATAGATTTCCACAGAAAAATAAATACAACACCTATGTGGCAGTGAAAGAACAGAGAGAAAGCCATGTACAGTGGTCAGTATCAGCCAACTATCTGGGAAGTCTAAGTTCAAGATCACCAATCAAATTAAAATATGAAAGAAAAATCAAGGGAAATTTGCTAAGTTAGCTGGGCTGGACACACACTCTCAGCCTAATCCTGGCTTGCTGTTATTGGCTCTTCTAAATAGTCCACATGTTTTACTATTGAGAAAGACTGGAGGGCATGGATACAGTGAAAAAGAGCAGGGGAACCAAGTTGCACCCATAACAAGTCCAACCAAATTCTCTCAATTGTGTATCTCTCTCTGTAGAAAGGCAAAAAGCTCATACCTTCAATTAAAAGTCACTAGTCTTAAAAGCGCTTTCTTTGTATTTCTCCCAATGGTGAAGACTGGGCAAAGGAAGTTCTGGCTTTTCCCTTCCTTCCCCAGGCAAACTTAATCAACACAGCAGAGCTATAGAGCCAAGTTCCCTCATTAGCTGAGGCTCCTCCTCTCTCCTCCTCCCTTTCGGAAAAGGGAGGGGGAGAGGGAAAGAGCCAGGAGAGGCTGCTTTGCTGGCTGGCTGATCACTGGGGAGAAACACAAAATGGTAACCGAAGAAAACAAGTGAGGGAGAAGGAAGCAAAAAATGCCCAGTTACTGGAGGGCCTGATTGGAGCCCTCTGGGAGCCAGAGCCAGCCTGTGGGCTTTGCATAATTATAATAAAAAGTTTAAAAGTTAAAATCATCATAATATACAGTATCATAAATACCAAAAAGATGGCAATGGCACTGCAAAGGTGTTTCACTGCCTGGGGGGAGGCAAGGGAAGCAGGAGTACCAGCCAGATGGAAAAACCAT
The DNA here is from genome assembly GCF_032191835.1 of Heteronotia binoei. Lineage (NCBI taxonomy): Eukaryota > Metazoa > Chordata > Lepidosauria > Squamata > Gekkonidae > Heteronotia > Heteronotia binoei. The sequence continues at coordinate 360,121 of NW_026799990.1, forward strand.
CATTGTTCTCAACTAAATAGTTGACAGAGCATTTCTACTTTGCTCAGGTCCTACAAACTGAGGGCCATGGCTTCCTTGACTGAGTCAATCCATCTAATGTCGGGTCTTCCTTTTTTCCTGCTGCTCTCTAGCATTATTGTCTTTTCCAGTGACTCCTGTCTTCTCATAATGTGACCAAAGTACAATAGCTTCAGTTTAATTAGCTTAGTTTCTACAGCGAGTTCAGTCTTGATTTCATCTAGAACCCACTTTTTGGTGGTCCAAGGTAGCTGCAAAACTTCAATACCACATTTCAAATGAATCAACTTGCTTCCTGTCAGTTTTCTTCATTGTCCAACTTTCATACATATGCATAGTAATGGTGAATACAATCATATGAGTTATCTTGATCTTGGTTCCTAGCAACACATCCTTCGTTTTAAGGATCTTTTCCACTTCCGGGTTTCGTTGCCTTGAGCTCAGCAGGGGCCCGCAGAGCTTGTCTCTTGCGGCCCTCCTGAATCGGGCAGTCTAGGAGAGACCCTGGAGGGGTTTTCTTTCGGCATGGGGCTTTTAAAGGAGGACAGGGATATAGCAGCGGCTATTCCTGCTCTTCTTGTGCACTTCAATGCTCTGCTGCCTTGATCGCCATTAAGGCAGAAAGAGGTGAACATCCGACCGCTTGCTTTCTTTGCTGCCAACAAGCCTTTGATGTATTGCTTTCTTATCTCAAACACGGCAATTCTACTCTGCAAGTAAGTTTGCTTTTCATACCATCGGCTAATGGGTCGTTTTACATAACAACAAACGGGTCAGTTCAAAGGAAGGGAAAGAAGTGAATTCCCCCCCCACACACTTTCCCGTGAATCCAGCTTCCAAAAGATAAAAAGAACAACTTTGAATGCCTGCAACAATCTGAATTTGACTGAATATAGATACTTAAATTGACACGGAGTATGATTGAATAATTGATAAAGAGACTATTATTTGGCTATAATTTGATCTGAACAAATGAAATATATTCCAAAGAGATTGGTATTTGTCATCTGTGTGCAACAATCAAGATATACGGCTGGTGGAGATTTGGAAGGATAGACCAACTGGATCTCTGAGTTACTTTTCAACTTTGATTATTAGACTGAGTTGTTCTGTGGAGTAAAATGGCATCACAAAGCAAAATGTTTCATAAAAAAGATACAATGGATATCATATTTTCTCTAAAGCAGGACCTTGGTTTATTAACAGAGTTGATAAAAAAGCAAATGGGAGCTTTTATGTTGAAAGCTAGTGAAAACTTGAATCTACATGGGCAGAGTGACAAAGAGATCTTGGTGATGTCTGTGGAGTTGGAAATGGAAAAAGATCCGTCGGGAAACGAAAAGAAGAAAACTAAAATGGAACCTTATGGCTCAGTTTCTAAGAAGAACCGAAAGTTAAAGCTGTTTGAAGTTTTTTTGAGAGGATCTAATGGCATGGGATTTTTACGATTGTTACTGAGAGGGGTGCTTGCATTAAGGAGAGAGGATGAACATTTCATCAAAAAAATCAAAACGTCGAAAACTTTCAGGAAGAAGGGATTTTAAATTGTTTTCCCTCTCTGTAGGTAACTGGATAATATGGAACTCTCAGCAACATATGCGATTTTAAAAGGCAAAGTGAGATCTTTGGGATGTAATAGGTTTGTTCCTTTCTGATTAATATGGACATAAGAGCTAAAGGATTGAAAAGAAATTTAGATAAATAAACAGTTAACTTGGATTAATTTTTAAGAAGACAGACAATATAATTATTTTGTAATCTGGTAGACCTGCTCTTAATATGTTTGTTTGGAGAAATTGCTTATAATGAGATAGATGAACTAATATGCTCCTTGTTTACAATTTTTCTTTATCTCTCCACTTTTTACGTTATTTTAAATTTGATCTTTTTCTCTATCCGTTTGAAATATGTACGTTAGAAGGATAAAGAAATATTTGGTTTTTTATGCTTATCTAAATGATGACATTGTTAAAATAACAAGTCAGTTTGTATTTTTAATATGCTTAGGCTTATCTGGTTAGTTCTGTGTTGAGACCATGGTGACTTATATATATATATATATGTGTGTGTGTTTGCTGAAGAAGAATAGTTCAGACTTGTGTTTTAAGTAATAGTTTAGTAAAAAGTGTACAATGGAAAATGAAGACGGTAGAATATAAAGGGAAAACTCAATACTTGAAGGTAGAAAGGATTACGTATTTTGTTTTGAGGTAAAAAGGTAACTGATATATTTGCAGCTTTCTTTGTTTCTGATCTCCCACTCTATATTTCCCCCTCCTTCTTGATGTTTCTGTACTTGTCCTTATGCTTTTTCTTTTTGTAGTTAAAATTAATAAAAATTATAAAATTAGGATCTTTTCTAAGGTTTTTTTTTTTTGCCTGGGGTGGGGGGGACTGCCCTTCCAGTTTCAGGCTCCTTGTGTTTTCATGGTTGCAGTCTCCCTTTTGGTTGATGATCTGAACCAAGGAAGAGATAAATATTTAATAAGTTTAATGTCTTCATTGTCACTCTTAAAAGTTGTGTAATTCCTCACTAGTCATTACTTTTGTTTTTTTGCAAAAAAAAAACTACACTAATTTGCAAACACTCAAAAACTTTGCTTTAGTCACTTGATGTGCTTCCTTTTTTAATAACTCCATTACAGGAGTGCTCACCCCCAACGGGCTGAAACAACAAATGCACTCAATAACAGGAATCTATACAGTAGTTCTGCAGTAAGTTCCTAGGACTTTGTGAACCCTCTGCTTAGTTTTAGTAAAAAAAAAAAAAAAAGGTAGCTGCACACTTCTCTTCTTGTACATTTAAGTGTGGAAGTAGCCAAGCATTTACAAGGCATTATTATAAACAGCCTTCCTAATCTCTGATGTCTGGAAAGGGTATTGTCATTGGTGCAGAACGTACTTCTGTACCAAACAAGATAAAGATTCTATGGGTGTAGAAAAATTATATTGATCCTTTTCACCACAATGCCATTTTTGTCACTGAAAAGAAGTGTTCTCTCACAAAGGTTAAAATACCATTGAGTTGCGTTAGAAGGCCTGATTTGTCAACATTAGCATCCCAAAATGAACCAATGCACGCAGTCAAAGGTATGTGTTCAAAAGGAATCCTCTAACTGCATAAATGCAGTTTTTAATAGGGATAAACAGATTGATAATGACAGTCCTGATTCAAAATGGATAAGCACATTGCATTTTTATATTAGAGAGACTTTCAATGTTTAGTTTTAAAATTCAAAAAATTCCAAATAAAAAAATTTCCAGAGGTTGAATACTGAAGGAAGACAATTTATTGTAGCAACTGTAATTTCTGTTCTTGCAAACAGAGTTGCAAGATACTTTGTTTTTAAAAAAATAATAATAATAATAACAGCTGTTAAAATCTCTGTCCTTAGATGGGACTAGACCACCTTTATCAGACTATCCCCCAGGGTCTGATTACAGCATATGTGCTATGATCAGAACAGAGATGAAATGTAGTACCCTTTGCCCAGATAAATTAATTAAGGAGGACAGATGGAAAGGGAAAAAAAAACACACATTTCATGTTAAAGGAATAGTCTTGATGGCCTTTTAAGCACTGTTGAAGTCTCAAGACACCTATCAATTCAGTTCTGGTAGATAACCAGATGGTTGTAATCTTTCACAATACTGATAAACTATACAGAGCTCAAAAGAGAACACACAGAAGTCACATGCAACAACTGAAAACAGTGTGTGTGTTTTTACAGTTAAATATACACACACATCCATTCTCATGTTTATGAGGATATCAATTCATTGCTTTTTTGCCACATCTGATTTCAAGTATCTAACAATAAAAGCTTTATTCAGGGCAACCAATATGTATCTTTTTAAAAAGAGAGTTCTTCTACAACTCTCTCCCCGCCCCCAAAGCTAGGATGTTTTCAAAATAGTCATTGACATCCAAAGGAGGAATGAACAACAACAACATCACTGAAGCCAGTTCTGATCCTGTGCAAGCAAAACTGAAGACACAGACTTTGTCTTGAGGCACACAGACCTGTCAAGTAGTATTAAAAAATCTCATGCAGAGGGATGAGGAGTTACAAAAATGTGCTACAGCTTACTGAAGGCAAGCCAGATATTTATTAGACCTATAAAATCTAACAGAGAAACAAAAAAATATATGGGTTAGATCAGGGGTGTTGAACTCATTTGTTATGAGGGCCTGATTTGACATAAATGAGACCTTGTCGGGCCGGGCCATGTGTGTCATAAAATGTAACGCCAGGTAGCAGACATATAAACTGCAGACAATGTCTGTGCTGTACCAATCTTAAATATGCTGTTCAAGTGTTGTTTAACTGTGCACATCTATAAGTTGCAAACCTATTTTTGATTTATTGATATTTATTACAAAGATCTCACAGTCAATGCTTTGAGCCTCAGACCCAGGGGAAAACATGAAGCAGTTGGGCATTGTCAGCTTTTGTACATAAGTTGCTTCATGTGCTGGTCAAGATTATGTGAAGGCACCATGGCACAGACTGAGGGCTATGTGCTTGTTTGCAAAACTATAGTCTTCTCCAGAAAAAACAACTACAACTCATATGTGGCAGTACAACAACAGAGACAGCCATGTACAATGATTAGTATCAGCCTACTATCTGGGAAGTCTAAATTCAAGATCCCCAATCAAAGGAAAATGTGAAAGGAAAATCAATGGAAATATCCTGGGTAAACCTGAGCTAGAAACATACACACTCAGCCTAATGCTAGCTTGTTCTTATTTCTCTTCTGAATAGTTCACAAACTTTCCTATTGAGAAAGACTGGAGGGCATGAATACAATGAAAAAGATGAGAGGAACCAAGCTGCACCCATAACAAGCCCAACAAATCTCCCTCCCTCTCTCTCTGTAGCAAGGCAAAAAGCTCATACCTTCAATAAAACATCACTAGTCTTAAAAGTGCTCTTTGTATTTCTCCCGATGGTGAGGACTGGGTAAAGGAAGCTCTGGCTCTTTCCTTCCTTCCCCCAGAGCACAAGGAGGGAGGAACCTCAGTCAGGAACGAAGAGAGGCTTGGCTCAGTAGCTCTGCAGGGTGATTAATTGGGTCTGACAAACTTAATCACCCAGCAGAGCTATAGAGCCAGGCTCTTTCATTGGCTAAGGCTCTTCCTCTCTCCTCCTCCCTTTGGGAAAAGGGAGGGGGGAGAGGAGCCAAGAAAGGCTGCTTTGCTGGCCAACTGATCACTGGGGAGAAACACAAAATGGCGACCGAACACAACAGGCAAGGGAGAATGAAGCAGACAACAGTCAGTTGCTGGAGGGCCTGATTGGAGCCCTTTGTGGGGCGGATCCGGCCCGCAGGCCGCATGTTTAACAGCCCTGGTTTAGATACTTTTCCTACATAAGGTGTCCATAGGCCTGGTTCTTTATTTATAGTCCTTTGTCCCATGTGAAGAAAGTGATATGCATGCTGATCCATTGTACGTTTTCTTGAAAATAAATTCCATTGATTTCAATGAGACTTACTCCCAAAGAAAGACTTGTTTTCACCTCCTAATTAGACCCAAGTATATTTCGGCTCCTCAACGTTTTTTTCACCCCTTCCTTAAAAAGGTTCTTTAAACAAGCCAGCAATTCCATCCTTCAAAGAATAATATTTGGTAATTTTTACTGTAAAGTATTAGAAAAGATGACAGAAGATCAACTGTTGTATATGTCAAAGTAGCTATTTGGAAGCAGAGGAGTATCAGGGCAAGGAACCAGTTGAGATACCTGTATAACATTCCCATACTTTGACCCCTCTGGAGACAGATAAACTTCAATGGGATTATTTAGACTGGAAAAAAACAGCATGAGGCAGGAAAGAATTAAATACTCACTACTCAGCATCACTCCAATCTAATTTAGGCCTTCCTTAAAGGGGGGGGGGAGGAGATATCCAATAATGGATTTCTTAATTTCACATTCATTTTTACGTGGTAAGTACAAACTTTGTTTAATGTTACCAAGTAAGCTATAAAGAAATTACCTCAGGCTTCAAGGTAAGCTGTAAAGAACGTACCTCACCAGCACCTTACCTAGATCGCAGGATGGGCAGCGGCAGAGAAGGCGTACACCTCTCCTTGTAATAGGGATGCCAGGTCCTACCTTTGTGCCAGTGGGGGGCCTGATGTCTCCAACATGATGACATCACTGTTTGGGGATGAAGTTTCCCCCACCAGCCAGCTGGCCAGCAGTGAGCAGAAGCCCTGGAAAGTGGAGGATCCAAGGCTCCAGTCTGGGGAATGGGAATCCTACTGTGTATATACCAACTCTACAGCTTGTTTTGACCCTTAGCAGCAGTACAGAAGATGATGGCACCATACCCAGGCTAGCCCAATCTTGTCATATCTCTGGAACTAAGCATGGTTGGCCCTCGTCAGTACTTGAATGGGAGACCACCAAGGAAGTCCAGAGTTGCCACACAGAGGCAGGCAATGACAAACCACCTCTGACTGTCTCTTGCCTGAAAACCCTATGGGGTTGCCATAAGTCAGGTGATGTTTGACAGCACTTTCCACCCCCACCATGCCCTCCTGTTGCTTCCTCCCATACTGCCACCCCAGAAGCTAATGCTTAGTAAGTGAACTAACACAGCATACACGGGATAAAGCCTGATAAATGTTCACAATACAGTCAACTAGAGGGAGAAATGCTATTGTGAAGACAGCACCCCTGCCAAATTTGTTGTCATAAAGGAAAAAAGAATATGATAAAAGAATGGCCATAAAAATGAATTTTCCAAATGTAGTTCCAAACACTGAACTCTATAATAGCTAAAAAGCATGTACAATCACTTGCCTTTTAGTGTTACCCAGTATTGTTTCCATTTTCTCCGGGTGACCAGCTCAAGTTTCTTCTCTTTCTGTAAAGTTACAAGAGGTTTGAAGAACAGCCATCCAGCTTTGCGGACAACTCCTTGTTCTTTTTCATACAGCAGATCCAACTGTTCCAGGGAGCTCAATGATTCACTGCTCGAATCCTCCATTTCTGTTGGAGTGTCTGAGTGCTCTATGTTGGTCTTGCTCAGGTCAAGCTCGCGCATGAAGTTCTCATAAATGTTCTGCCTCAGGACATCGCTGCTGATGGCATTGGTAGATTCACATCTTTGGGGGAAAATCTGACCAGAACTTGGTGACCACAGAGAAGCAGAGAATGGGGAAGGGGCAAGGGAGTCAGGAGGAAGACTCTCAATTCCAATGTCAAAGTACTCACTTGAATCTTTGCATTTCGGCTCCTATCAATAAAAAAACCAACACCACTGTTAACTGACATATAGCAACAGATTACTAAATTTAACCGGACTCCTGATTATATCTACTGCAAATAAATTCCTTCATAACATTTCACCACAATTTGACTCCTAGTGCAGACTGACCTCTGCACCCATTTGCGCTACTGTAAGTCAACACACTGCCTGCAAATTCCAGAGACTGACTCAGTGAGTTTAGAAGAAATCTCATAATTCACTTATAATCGCTGTTACTACTTTGGCCAAAAGTCTGGCAGTTAAAATCAGATACATCACTGACGACTACAGATTCAAGCACTTCCCTTAGTATTGTGAAACAGCAGTACTATCTTATGGCAGCACTCCAGCTGCTTTAAGCTGATCTTAAATTTGGGATGCTCTGAAATGCTTTCACAACTGGACTGTCCTGTTAAAGTCCGGAGATGCTTAGCCACTCATTCTGAATCATACCTACAGGTGTGTGACCTGAATGAGATGATGACCTGTTTCCTTCTTTACCACCTAGTTTCAATTTTACAATGCTCATAGAAGACTGCTGAGTCTCATATGCCACACTTGGGTTAATGGTCAAAAAGCAGAATTACTCTGTTTCCAAAACCCATTTTGCTACCTTTCCCCCCTCTAATTGTTCCTCCCTTTGCTCTGTTCTCACTCATTCAGTGTTGAAGTAAATATTCAACATTGGTCTTTAGGCCATTATGAAATTCAGCTCTATATTTCTCTTATGTTCCTTCCAGGTCCCAGTAACCTGCATTCTTGTACAACTTTGCCCTCATTCCTGAGGTGGGCAGTAACCTTCAGGCTAAGATCACTTGGAAGCCTATACTGCCACTACTTCCAGAACCAATATACTGAAAAACTATATACCAAAAATACCAAATATTTAAAAATGTAGTGCTCATCTCATATTTCATCTTGAATTTCTAGGACATACCCTTCTGGCATTGTGATTATCACATTTGCTGTTTCAGCAAAATTAATTATGTGTTAGAGCAAAATTGCATGCAACTCATTTGCCCTAGCTGTAATTACATAAAGGAATTTTTATAAGAAGGGCAGAACATTTAACTATGCAGAGTTGAGTGTTTTACATATGTTTTTAATTTTCATTTGGCAGTACTTATTTCCTAGATTTTCTGCTTACACAGTGGACTATCCAGAGCCCAGCCAGCACTGTAATCTAAGGATCTGCTATCAAGAAAATCATAATTGCCCTCTATTCCCACTGTAGTGTTGTGAGAATCTTTCTAAACAGATATCTTTAAGCAAATTTCGCTGGAAATGAACAAGAGGAGTGTCTTCCTGACAAACTATTACTCTAATGTTTAAAATAGAAGATTTTGGATTTATATCCCGCCCTATACTCTGAATTTCAGAGTCTCAGAGCGGTCACAATCTCCTCTACCTCCCCCCCCCCACAACAAACACCCTGTGAGGTAGGTGGGGCTGGGAGTGCTTTTTACAGCAGCTGCCCTTTCAAGGACAGCTCCAATGAAAGCTATGGCTGACTCAAGGCCATCTCAGCGGGTGCAAGTGGAGGAGTGGGGAATCAAACCGTGTTCTCCCAGATAAGAGTCCGCGCACTTAACCACTACACTAAACTGGCTCTCAGCAGAGTAAGTCATAAATAGCAGATTAAGTCATAAATGAACAATTACCTAATGTCACTAAAAAGTAAAAGAAATCCAAGGGAGTTGTTTACAACTCCATTAGAAGAACCTCATGGCTTTTCTTTAGTTTCTCCCCAATTTTGTTTATAGGTAGCTTTATCAAAGGATTTGCTTTGCCCATTTTCTAAATCTAAGAGCAGGCCAAATAGAACTAGTCTTCACAGGATGCTTCTGGCCTTCAACCCAAAATGCCATGCAACTCTACCCACTCCTTAAATAGCACACATAAAAAGCTGTGTCATGCTTTGGTAGGATGGTCTCCTCCTTCCAACATGCAGTCAAAAACAGCACAATGGTCTCATGGGTACAGCTGTCATAGGAAAAATAACTTTCCCCATGAAATGGATCTTAAATCTGTACCATTTTACATTCTGAGCCATTGCCTACCAGCTATGTATAGCTCTGCTCACTGTGCCGGATTCCTCGTTTGATGAAGTGTGCTTAGAGCACACAAAAGCTTATGTTCTGAATAAAACTAAGTTGGTCTTAAAGGTGCTATTGACTCCTATTTTGTTCTACTTCTGCTAGCATGGCATTTATTTAGGGCAATGAAGAAAAATGAGAATGGCTTAGCCAACCCAGACACAACCCATCTCTCAGTCTCCTTTATTATTCACAGATTGTTACCCTATCTAATGTTTGGGGGAGAGGGGCAGAGTGCCTAGTAGGGTCTGGATTGGGCAAAACCATGCATAAAAAAACTTCCTTGATGTAAACTTCACAAAACATGCACATGCTGTCCTCCCCCTTGCCTTTTGCCCACTACAGAACTATCTAGGGAGTGAGTTCTCGACACACCAACTCATTACTTGATACAGCCCCAAAAAAGAAAGAGAAGTAGCTGCTTATTGTTAAGGCCAGCATTACAATTTCTTCTGCCTTCATCTGGTCCAATTTTCCCCCCTCCCTTCAGTGTGATGAAGGAAAAGTCATTGTTGCGTAAATATAAATCTTAGAAATCACCTGGCTTTCAGACAACAGACATGTAGAAACAGGTTGAATGAGGACAGATAAGCAGCATGGCACACAAAGACGGGGGAAAGGAAAGGGGGAAACATGAGTGATGGCAGTAGAGAATGGGGCTACACTGGTTTGTTGCCAAGACATATTAAATTTAGGGGGGGGGGATAAAGCTTTGCCAGGGATTTGCTTATTTCAATACCTCTTCGCTGTAGGCTGTCATCAAACCTAGTTTCCAATAATTTCTTTATATGGCATGGCAATGTGAGCATTCCTTCTTAAGATACATGTTCCATTTAAGTCCAATGCACATACCAAATACATTTCTATCAGACAGGAAGGCTGCAGATGCATATAAAAATCTCTACCACAGGTAGAAGCCAAATCCTTTCCCATGTTTTTTTAAAAATAATATATTTAGAATCCCACCATTGTCCCAATCATTGGGACCCAAGGTGGGTACATACATACATACAGTCACCCTTTGTATCTGTCATGATACACATCGACTTCATACTTAAGCATCAAAACATGACAATGGATACATCATAAGAAGCAGGCCCCAAATTAAGAGCCAAATGCATATAAAGTGGAAAACACAACATAGTACTGGATTGAAAGAATTACAGAGAAAAAAGGGCAGTTAAGAAACCATATTGAATATATTCTGGGGCTTTCAGACTGCAGCGTAGCTGCTAGGCTGCTTCAGCCTGGTTTGCCTCCCTGGGAGGGAGGAGTCAGGGCTCGCCCGTTTGGGTGCGCAATGTTGGGGGTAGGGTCTAGCCATTTTAACGGCCAGCTCCCTGCTCCCTCTGTGCAGTTCTTGAGTATCGGGACAGCGTGTGGTCTCGTTGATCTGGTGGTCGCGTCGGGTTCAGTGGCGGCGGCAGCAGCGGCTTCGTCAGTTGACTATTGGAGCGTCGGAGGAGTCTGCCTGGCTGAGTTTGCCTGGGGGCTGGGGTGTCTGTGCAGGATCCGGGCTGTCGTGGGGTATTCTGCGTGGGAGCCTGGGGTTGTCTGTCTTTGGAGAGGTTTAAGTCCCAGGTGTACGGTGGTGCTAGTGGCTGCCCTTGGGGGTTTTGCAGTCGCCGGAGGAGTTGCTTGGTAGAGTGCCTGGCTTGGGGTGTCTGCGTTGGGGACCTGGGCTATAGGTGTTAGGGCCTGTGCTCTCACTGGGCGCCATTTTAGTGTGGGAGCCTGGGGTGGCCCTTTTTTTCCCATCTTGTGTGAGGGTTGAGGGAGGCTTGAGTCCCAGGTGCAAGGGATTGTTGGTTGCGACCTGTTTAGGAGAAGAGGGGAGTGGAGCCTACGTTTTTAGGTCCCCTGGCAAGGGGCTGATTGTATTGTAAGTGGCTGCCTTTGCAGAGGGCATTGGTGGGGTGGCCATTTTAACACCCTTCTTTGTGAAGGAATGTGGTGGAAAAGCACTAGAGCGGCCATTTTAGGTTTCTTTTCCCTGCTCAGGGAGTGGCGGCCATTTTAGGTGGCATTTTGAGAGGCCATTTTGTAGTTCTTCTCCTTCTGTTATAATGGCAGGTGGTAAAGGGTCGGGTAAGCCTAAGGGTAAGAAGCCAGCACCTAGGGCCCCTGCTAAGAGGGCACCACCACCGTCATCCTCGTCTGAAGAGGAGGGTGATTTAGCAGTGGATGCTAGTATTATTAGTAGGTTGAGGGCATTGGAACAGGCATCAGGTATCCCTTCACCAGGTGGAATAGAGGGGGTTAGGGCCTCTAAGAAGGGTAGGCAAGCTAATATTCTTAGAAGGCTGCCTATTCTTGAGGGCAGGTCCAGTGGAGTGCTGCCCGGCAGGGATCCTGGCCTCGGTGGTCCCGAGTTGGGTGCGGTGGTGACTGCTGGAGGTTCGGGATGTGGATTGCCACTGGTGCCTTCTGGATTTGGAGGTAGGTCTGGGGATACTTGGCAGGCTGGATCAGGGCAAGTTTGGCCATGGGGGCCTTGGGGACCAGCTGTAAGTGTTGGGCCGGGTACTTCTGCGGCAGGTGTTGGGGTGCCGGCTTCTTTGGGAGCCAGTTCACTTCCCAATTGGGGCTGGCCTAATAGACAAGGTAACATGGGTGTTCATCCTGGTTTAGGGCTTCCTGGTGTGGCAGGTTCTTTTATTGGCGGACTTTCCCCTTATGGGACGGTCCCTTTTACATCCTTGCCCTTTGGGGATGTTGCCTTGCCGCTGGGGGACCACTTGCTTCTCACAACCAGGGAGAAAATCCTGAAAGGGGAGTATGTGGACATTTTTTCTCTACTCTACCGGGAGTTGGAGAAAAAAGATAAGGAAGAGTTGGACGACAAGGAGAAAGAAAACTGAAAAAACGGAAAGTTGACAGGACATGGGCGAATTGGTTTGCCGGGGTTTTGTATTTATGTTGGGGTTATTGCTAGGGCACAGCCGTGGCAGGCAGCTGCCCTTTTTCAATATTTAGACATAATCTATAAGGGATACACAGCATTTAGTGGCTCTGCCTGGTTGCAATATGACCAGGAGTTTAGGATGAGGGCTGCAGGTTATGTTCCCAGCTAGGCCTAATCTGGGTGATCACTCTGATAGCGGTCACCCGGTGAGCAGGTCGGCAATGGCGTCTTCGGCTTCCTCCAGCTCTTCCCGTGGTTCCACGGGGCAGGCGGTTCAACGCCGCTTGCTCTGCTGGGAATACGGGTCTTTGGGAGTGTGTAACAGGAAGGCTAGCCAGTTCAAGCACGAATGCCCCATGTGTGAGGGGTCAAACTCCTTTGACAGCTGCCCCAGAGCGAGGGGAAGAAAAAATGCAAAGAAGCCTGGTGGGGGTGGTGGATCCTATCCAGCTAAGAAAGGGGCCCAGCCCGATAAGGGTGGGGCCCCTTGAGCGTTGTCTATCGAGGTATCCTCGAAGGGCTGACAGTTTGTATTTGTTAGAAGGTTTTAAAGTTGGTTTTAGGATTCCTTTTTAAGGGCCTCGGGTTCCTTTTTTGGCTGGGAACCTTAAGTTAGTTCAGGGTTTGGAACACGTAGTTAGGGATAAGATAGCCAAGGAGTTGGCAGAGGGTAGGATTTTGGGTCCTTTCTGTCATCCTCCGGTGGGTAATCTTAGGGTTTCACCTTTGGGCGTGGTGCCAAAAAAGGCGCCTGGTGAATTTCGTTTGATTCATCATCTCTCCTTTCCCAGGGGAAAGTCTGTGAATGATGGGATTCCTGAGCATTTATGCTCAGTCAGGTATACTCATTTTGACCAGGCAGTTGCCATGATCAGACACTGTGAGGTGGGGGCAGAGCAGGCAAAATGCGATATTAAATCTGCATTTCGCCTCTTACCAGTTCATCCCGAGGATTTCGAGCTTTTGGGGGTTTTCTTTGAGGGCCAGTTTTACATGGACAGAACATCGCCAATGGGCTGCTCTGTTTCATGTTCTGCTTTCGAGCGCTTCAACACATTTTTGGAATGGGCTGTGAAGGTGAAAGTAGGATTACAGGATGTTGTTCATTATTTGGACAACTACCTTTTTGTGGGTCCTGAGGGGACGGGCCGTTGTGGCCAGCTCCTGTCAGGTTTTACTGAACTGGCGGCTGAGCTTGTGGTCCCTTTGGCCCCTGAGAAAACGGAAGGTCCAGTCCAGAAACTGACCTTTTTAGGAATCGAGATGGATACTGTTGCACAGCAGTCTAGGGTACTTTTTCAGAAGATAGTGGAGTTGAGGGCTATAATTTTTGCTTTTCTCCTCAAAAAGAAGGTTACTCTGCTGGAGTTACAGCAGCTGGTGGGGCACCTTAACTTTGTGTGCAAAGTGGTTGCTCCTGGGAGGGCCTTTCTTAGGCGGCTGTGTGATGCTATGGCAGGGTTACACCTGCCTCAGCATAGAACTCGGGTTACCTGCAGCATGAGGGATGATTTGAGGGTTTGGCAGGAATTTTTGGAGTCTTTCAATGGAGTCTCCTTTTGGAGAGACATGAAGCTCGAAGCTGAGCTTCAGGTCATGTCTGATGCTGCTGGTTTTTTGGGTTTTGGAGTCTATTTCCATGGACATTGGTGTGCGGATAGTTGGCCTGACTCCTGGGTAAAGGTTGGTGTGAACCGGGATCTTACGTTTCGTGAGTTCTTTCCTAGTTTAGTCGCGGTTTGGCTGTGGGGGAAGGATATGGCCAATCACACTGTCCATTTTTGGTGTGATAATATGGCGGTAGTCCACGTCATTAATTCTCTTTCATCCAAATTGCAACAGGTGATGAGGTTGGTGAGGGCCTTCACTCTGCACTGTTTGCGGCTTAATATTATGTTTTTAGCCAAGCATGTTCCTGGGGTAAGTAACAGGGTGGCTGACGCTCTCTCTCGTAAACAGACGGGGAGGTTTCGTCAGCTGGCCCCAGATGCCGACAGAGAGGCGGTGCCAATGCCCCAGGAGCTATGGCTGATTGGAGAGCCAAGGCCTGCAGAGCAATAGGCCTAGCCATTGCACCCAGCACAAGGAAGTCTTATGAACGGGCTGTGCAGCAGTTTGAAGACTTTAGGGCTGAGGTAGGGTATCGCATCGATTGGCCCCTCCTGATGGAGCAGTTGCTCCACTACTGTGTTTCACTTCAAGATAAGGGATTGGCCATGCGATCCATCAGGGGGCGCCTGTCAGCATTGGCTTTTGCCAGTAAGGTGCTGGGTTATAGGGAAGAGACAGGTGACTTTTGGCTGCAGAAGATGCTGGAGGGGCGGGCCAGAGAGGCTGGACCCAGAGGTTGACACGTGGATTCCTATGTCTCCGTCGATTCTGTGTGGTTTGAGAGGGGTTTGGGACGTGGTATGTGCTTCTTCTTTTGAAGCATGTTTGTTCCATGCTGCGTCCCTAGTGGCCTTTTGGGGGGCTTTGAGAGTTAAGTGAACTGGTGGCACAATCCAGAAACGATGTTTCTGGTAAGGCTCTATTATTGAGGGATATTAGGCTGTCTGAGGGTAGGGCTGTGATTACTGTCCGTCGCTGTAAGACGGATCAGTTAAAGAAAGGTGTTGTACTTGAGTTGGGTAGCTGCTCAGAGCTTGAACTGTGTCCGGTTACCACGTTGGCTGCTTATTTGCTAGCCCGGGGCCCCGATAAGGGGGTTTTGTTTTGCAATCGCGATGGTAGCCTATTGACGAATCATCAGTTTTGGGCGGTGATGTCCCGGGCTTTAGGTAAACTGGGTTTGATGGGGGTGCGGTTTGGGACCCACTCCTTTAGGATTGGGGCAGCCTCAACTGCTGCCGCCAGGGGTATCCTTCCTCTTCTATTCAGCACTTGGGCCATTGGCATTCATCGGCTTACGATTCTTATGTTCGACCATTTCTTATGCCTTAGGTAGCTTGTTATTGGTTGTTACTGGTCATGTGCCTATTTAACTGTTCTTTCTCTTTAGATGTTGTTGTTCCTGGCCAGAGAAGCCGAGTTCTCATCTGCGGCCATAGCCACGTGTTTTGGGCCGCTCACCAGGCAAGGAGAACTTTGGTCAGCTCTCAGCTGGGACTCAGCCAACATGTTGGTATTGAATGGCGGGGGCGCCGGGGCCTTCAGTGGCCGGGCCTGGTGCCTTTGTTATTTCAAGATAGAGCGGGTCCTCCTCCCCAGGTTTTAATGGTTCACCTGGAAGGCAATGATTTGGGGCTTTTAAAGGGCAAGGCCTTAATTTGGCAAGCCCGTGACGACTTTCAGCACATTAGGGAGCGATGGCCTGGGACCATCATAGTGTGGTCAGCCATGCTGCTCCGCCTTGTTTGGCGTTGCGCTTGGGACCCTGCAGCTACAGAAAGGGCCCGGTATAAGGTTAATAAGGAGATTAAAAAGGTGTTAGAAGGGGGGTTGGGCCACTAATTGCCCCATCCAGACATTTCGACGAAATTTCCTGACCTCTACAGAGGGAATGGGGTGCATCTCTCGGAAAAGGGTAACATGCTTTTCCTGAGAGATTTGCAGCAAGAGTTGCGGGTGGCTTTGGGCCTCCCAGTGAGTGCTAAGCCCTAAGTAGAGACTTGGCCTTAGTTGTGGCAGGTTTGGGGGGTTTAGCGCACTATGTGGCTAGGGGAGGACTGTGAAGCATCCTCCTTTGGGGAATTAGGGGTCTGGCATGATCAACCTTGGGGTTTGAAGACCCGGGTTTGGAGAATGCAGACTGTCCTGGAGGCACGGCTAGGGGGTGCCTTTCCGTCGAGATGTGCGTCTGGGTTTGGGCCCTCTGGTGCGTGTCTCCCTGCTGGGCCTGCCTGGAGGGAGCTGAGTCACTCAGCTCCGGCTGGGGGGCCGGGTCTCTCGCCCACTAATGGCAGGAGAGTGGTCATAGTGACCCCTAGCCCTGGCCAGGCTGCTGTTTGGGTTCCCTTGCCGTGGTTCATGTTGTTTAATAAAGTGGCCCAATTATATTCCAAGGCATTGTGTCTTGACTCTTTATTCCAACCTTGGGGGGTAATCTGGGGCTTGCAGACTGCAGCATAGCTGCTAGGCTGCTTCAGCCCGGTTTGCCTCCCTGGGAGGGAGGAGTCAGGGCTCACCCGTTTGGATGCGCAATGTTGGGGGTGGGGTCTAGCCGTTTTAACGGCCAGCTCCCCACTCCCTCTGTGCTGTTCTTGAGGAATGGCCCTCCCGCCCGCCCTGTCTGTTATGTAGGCATTTGCTGGTTGCCTCATTTGGGGAGCTGGGTAGGAATTTTTTATGCCCCAGCAGATTGGCTGTTGCTGTGGTGTGTTTTTCGCCTACTCTGCATAGCACTGCAGTGGATTGTGGAATTGGCTATCAGGAGGTGCTGTTAAATTGGCGGTCACTTTAGTTGGCACGTTTTTGGAGTTTAGGGCACTATGTGGCTAGGGGAGGACTGTGAAGCATCCCCCTTTTGGGGAATTAGGGGTCTGGCATGATCAACCTTGGGGTTTGAAGACCCGGTTTTGGAGAATGCAGACCATCCTGGAGGCACGGCTAGAGGGTGCCTTTCCGTCGAGACGTGCGTCTGGGTTTGGGCCCTCTGGTACGTGCCTCCCTGCTGGGCCTGCCTGGAGGGAGCTGAGTCACTCAGCTCCAGCTGGGGGGCTGGGTCTCTCACCCGCTAATGGCAGGGGAGCGGTTGCAGTGACCCCTAGCCCTGGCCAGGCCGCTGGTTGGGTTCCCTTGCCGTGGTTCATGTTGTTTAAGAAAGTGGCCCAATTTTATTCCAAGGCATTGTGTCTGACTCTTTATTCCAAACTTAGGTGGCAATAATGAATTCCTGCCTAACTCTGCTTTCCGAAGCTGCTCTCGCTTACTTTGTAACGTTCTTGTGTGAAGTTTTTCATGTGCATTAAATTACACTAAGGTGCCTTGATTTTAACAGGCAAAATATGTTTTGGCAAACTTGCAGTTCATGACTAAAGATGTTTATTGCACAAAATTCATACTGGCCCCCTCTCTATACTACAAGAGCATTCAAAATAGCTAAGGTTCAAAGGTTGTATAAACAGCACCAAACATCATTTGTTCTACCACCAATAATCCTCTCTTGGTTGAAGAAAGCAGCTTCCAGAAAAGAATCCATCTACATTCACAGGGCAAAGGGCTACGTCAGGACCAATGCAGGTCAAATGCAATGAAGATACCAAAATATCAATTAATTCACATGCCTGATTACTTGCTTCTTATATATTATTATGAAGTGGAAACTTATTCCACTATAGTTAGCTCCAGTGGTCATTTAACTAAACAGCACATATGAAAATCAAGTGTTTCTACATTCCCTTCCCTGTTTTAGACACCACACTAAAATAAGAAAATTATTAGCATAATTAGTTTGTATTTATGAAATCTGAGTTGGCTCAAATTTGCAGATAAGCACATCAGAAGGTAGAAATCTAACAGCTATCCTACAAGTTTTCTATCAACTGCCAGAAAAACCATTGAAGGCGCACACAGAGCCCACTGGCCTTTAGTAAAGGACCTGACTTTTTCCCCCAGGCCACTGAGTTCAGGAGTGGACTTAGGGGGTAAAAACAGCGCTGGAAAGGGACCCACCCTCCAGACAGAGGGGGCAAGGAAGGAAGAACAGGTCCTCTCTTGCCCTGTGCAGGGCTGATGCCAGCAGCTCATGGAAACAGCTCAGATATGATCCACACAGGGCTAGGCCACTGGCTCATGGCAGCAGCTTGTGCTTGACCCACAAAAGACCTTGGGCCATGAAGGACCCAGATGGGGGCAGTCCCCCAGAGCCACTGGCCCCGTGGGATGTTTCCCAATGACTTCAGTGGCCAATCTGTCCCTGACTGAGTTGGATTGACCTGAAGGATTTTCAAAAGTTACATGAAGAGATTTATTTTTAAAACAAGATTAAGCATACACTTTAAAGTTAAAAGTTGTACTTCAGATGAGACTCTGTGTTGAAAATTCCACATACCTGAAGCTTTCGTTTCTTTCTTGATAGGCTTCCTGTCCAGTCACTGATCCGACGCATTCGACTTTTTAATGTTTCTTTCTTGGCTGCCTCATCATTGAGGGCTGCAGATTTCCTACATGGAAGTGTATAGGAAGAGTACTGTGGAGGTGTTCTGTGGTCTACTTTGGAAGGAACATCTATGTCAGAGGTAAATGAAACACGATTGCTTAAACTGACATGAGTATTGATGTAATCTGCAGAAAGCCCAATTTCAGGGATTTGACAGTTTCTAAGACTTGTATCTTGATACACGTCATGGAGTGAAGAGAGAGATGCACTTTGGTTTAAGGGTTTCTTGCAGTCATTCTGGGGAAAACTGACTTGAATTCTTGTATCTGGGGTGCTCCTGGATATGTATGGTCCATCCAGTTCATTTATCTCTCCATTATTGCCCCAGGGAGCATCATACCACGAACACTCAGAGCTAATGGAGCTTCCTTTACTGGATCTAAGTCTTGAGTCAGAGGCAGACAAGCAATGGCTTCCAGCATAATCTGTACTGGAAGTATCCTTCACTTCAAGCAGGTTATTCCTTTCAGACTCAGTAGGTGAGTACCGTAACAGTTGTACTGGTCCACTGGATTCCTCTCTGGAGACAGTGCTATTGCTGCTGCTGTTATGAAATTCAACCCTTAAGCACCCATCCAACTTCCCCAGTGTCTTAATGAGGACCTTTGGGCTCATTCGATCATCTGATGGTGGAGTTGATGCTAAGCTTTCATTCTTCCCATAGCAATTTAAGAAGTGCCCGTTACACTCTCTGGAAGCAACATGGTTGCTTTTAGCTCCAACGTCAATATAGTGAAAACCATTCTCTGGCAAAAATGCAGCATTATTACACCCTTGGCTGTAGTTCCCCAAGGTCTGTGTTCGATGTTTGTTATGCATACTGTTCTTAGGAACTTTCACCACTGTGTCCCCAAGTCTAGAAGAATAAGGCTGAGCATTTTTGAAATGTGAAAGGCAGTTTCTGGCTAATGATCGGGATTTGTAATTTGCACCATTGATGCTATGATCCCATCCATGTGATGAGCAGGACTTCTCATCTTTAGCGTGGATAGCATGGATTCTGAGAGAGCGAGGCTTCTGCTTAGCACCTGATGTTGTATTAGCATGATTTTTTGTTCCCTGAAGGCTGTACTGGCTTTCTGAATTCCCCATTTTTCACTAAATAACAGAATATCACAAACAGATGTGAGTTATTAATAAACTTTTTTAGTCTTTCAAATGAACACCTAAATGTGTTTGCTTCTAAAGAAACCCAGTTTATTTGACCACTTGGTTCTAGGTGACAAAGACCAGGTTGCACTGAAGTTGCTAATGAAGCTTCCTTGCATTTCAAATGTAATTAATCAAGAGAAACTATATAAATGAATAGAAGACTCTCCTTCATTCAGTAAGCAAGTTCTTCTCCATACAGCCTACATTCAGAAGACTGAAACTCATATCTGTAATTTTTGCACAACAGTGAAGTCATCAAGTGAGTAAGACATGAACTGATGATGATGTAAAATCTACCTTCTATCTTATATGCCAATAGTTAAAATGTAGCCGAACGCATGGATAGGAGCCACAATGACAGTAAACAGACAGTTCTGCAAATTTGGAGGATATCCCAGGTTTGCAGAAAAATCTGGAAACTTTTTTAAAAAAAAATACACTGAAGGATTTAAATCCATGCGCAGATAAAAGACTTATTGTTGCTCTGGAGAGCCAGTGGCAGCAGAGTCTGACAGCAGCTTTGGGTTGGGAGCTGCTCCTGGCCTGGTTGTGGTGGCAGTGGAGTCTGGGAGCTGCTCTGTGCTCAAGGCTGGTGGTAGCAGAGTCCAGGAACTGCTCCAGGTTCACAGTGGCTCCTGGACAATGCAGCCAAGGTGTTCAGACGTAGCTGAGAAGGCCTAGAGCTATGTTGAGCTTGCCAACAGGAAGGGAGAGATGGGATTTCCCCTGTGTGTCTAGCAGGCCTCCATTTATTTCTATATATTTAACTAATTAAAATTTTAAGTGAGTTCTTGCTGTGAATTAAAAATTAAGTTGCAAAAATATAGTTAAGAGTATTACAACTTGATCTGACATCTGCCTTTAAGGCAAAATGAATATGGCCATCAATAATCTGTAATTATGACATAGTATGGTAACTGGGGAGTGGAGCAAGGCTGCATAGCTAGGCTTGTTCCTAACTCTTTCAGACCTAGATTTAGAGAGACACTTAAGTCTTCACCTCGTCTTGCATTTATTAATTTTACTGTCAGAAACTTAGCCTGGAAACCTGTATAATGTGCCAGCTCTAGACCAATTTCATGATGTACTGAAGTAGCTTCCAATTTGGCAATGGCTTTCATTATAACTGCATATAACCTTTGAAACAGCTGGAGCAAGCAGGGATCCCACTGCCTTACCACACTGTTCAAAATGATGGTTTATGAAGTTAAACTACCTTTTAATGCTTTTTTTTAATCATCTCCTATTCTATCAGACTTCACAAAATTGTGCTAAATATTTGTAAAGGCCTGTGTTAGACATACCTGTGGAATTGCTCAACAAGAGATGGAATTAGCAGTTTGTGGTGTCCTTAGCATTATCTTGATACCAAGTTCTCCAAACACAGACAAAGTTCCTTGTAACATTACTGCAAACAAATAAAAAAGGAAATGTCTCAATTAAAAAAACCGATACATTTTCATAGTTTACTACAGACATTCATGTAGCATCCTAGAGATCACAGCAGCTACTTTTGAGCAAACAAGTCAGAAGTACGAAAGCTAATGCAAGAAGCTTTTTTTCTCCTCCAGTGCTATAAGGTAAGTGTATTTCAGACAAATAATTGTTCCATTACATGAACAAGCCTGAGGGATCTCCTTATGCTTGTATGCCATCTTCCTCCTTTCTGGTTAAAAAAACCAGTCACCCTTACTCCTTTCATGGGAAATCATTGATTCCCAAAATTACAAACTCTGGTTTGTTATCTTTTCTCCAAATTAAACATAAATAGTATTATTTACAAACCTGGTTTGGAAAGAAGAGATCAATTAATGGTTTGTTGTTCTGACAAAACGAGAAACAATGATTTACCACTAAACCAGAAAGAATTATTTTTCACATCATGCACAAGGGGAAGGGAGAGGAACATGTAAGAGCAGAGATCCCCAATGTTCATTCATGGAATGGTAAACCATGGATTATCTTCACAAATGCACTATGCCACACTACTGAAATACATTCTTTCTCTGAAGTCACAAACACGTGAATTGGACCAATAAATAATGAGTTTCATCATTACAATGCAGAACACAGGGGAAACAGAGATACGATTCTTCATATTCTAGCTCAGGGATATGGAACGTTGGCTCTCCAGATGTTTTTTGCCTACAACTCCCATCAGCCCCAGCCATTGGCCATGCTGGCTGAGGCTGATGGGAGTTGTAGGCAAAAAACATCTGGAGAGCCAACGTTCCTAGCTAATACTATTTAGATAAGAATGTTAATAAGACTATAATTACTTCAGCTAAACTAAGTCTTTCAAGGATGAGCAGTCAGTTTCAAAATTCCTTCTGTTTGATACCAGATAAGTCTATTTTAAAACAATTCCTTCTATCAAGGCAAGATAAAAGTCAGAAGGTTGAAAACAACTTAGCATTTTTAGGAGCAAAGAAACAAGCATCTCTCCCTCCAAGTCTACGCAGTCTCTTCTGCTTGATAACGGAAGATGATTGGGAATTTGGCTATGTAACTCACAGTACAACCTGATCCATTTCTGTATACTGGCAACCCTGTAGGAATTCCAGCTGTAACCCCAAGGTGAAAGGCCACTGTTTAATTCACTCATCCAGCTTGCTTGCTGGCAACCTCTCTATCTGTGTTTTAAAGCTGATGAGCTAACAAGGACAGCAACCAAAAAGGCAGCAGCAGTCTCAGCGCAGACAGACCACAAGGCAAAGGCAGCTACCAAGAGTGACCTACTTCCTCAGAGAATATAAAAGATGGCTTGTAAAGTCAAAAGCAGGTATCACCTTTCTATAACGCTGCTGCAGGTTTTAAACTGTAAAGTAAACCATGAAAAAAATCCAAAAATCCAAATGTATTTCTGAGAACAATTCTTTAGAGCTCCAAACAAAACTAGGTGCTTAGGTGATCCATGCTCTACTAAATACAGATTGTGAAATCTAGATTTCTACAAATCAAACTAACATTCCATTTTAATTTTTGTTCTGCCTATTGAAATTCTCCCTCATCACAATAGGAAGTCTTAGAAGTCTTTTGCCAACCTTCCAGTTAACAAACTTAAAAGTCACAAAGATGCCTTAACATACTCTGGAAAAGGCCTTAGTGGACGATAAGCAAGTGAGTGACAAAAGGTTTGTCTGAATAACTTTGCATTTTAAGAAGCAACTGTGTCTACAGTTATGACTTTTACTGCTTTTCTTTCTTGTAAATACTAATTGCTCGCAAGTATAAATTTCACCCACACAAAAACACAGTTTAGAGTATCAAGCGCTATATTGTGCTCCATACTAGAGATAAAGACAAAACAATGCAAAGAACTGGAAGGCAAACACTATATAAATTTTGCAAGCTTCCATTTACTGAATAAATGTAAATCATTAGGGGACTGCCAACCAACCCACCACAGGAAAGTCACCAAGCAGGGTATTTATATTCAAAACCTATGTTACAGGAGCATAAACCGCATTCACAGGGTTACTTTCAGAAAATGATTCCTATTCATAAAAGGACATAAAACCCAATTTGTCTAAAGACTCAGTCAAAGACCATCTGGTCTGCACTGTGATTGACTATACAGACTGGGTAATCCTTTTTAACGGTGTGGGTAATAAGCAAGCTGCTGTTATTAGACCCCAATATAACAGCATCAGTTCTTCAGACTTAAGCCACTGGTACAGCTTCCATTGTGTACTGATACAATGATGATGGTTAATGAATACGTTTATCAGAGGTAGATAACGCAAAATGAGCTGACTTGGAGAACAATGAGCAGTTAAGACTACAGTCAATGCCTGTGGAAAGTGCTACCATAGGTCATTTTTTCTTATAATTCAAGAAAACTTCCAAGCAGCAGAAAACGAGCATGTGGTACCCTGCCAACAATTAAGCTTATGTGCTTCAATCTAAATTATTCTAGATAAGAAATAAAGACTGCATCCACATCAGGAGCATGAAAATGTACCACCACTACAACATAGTAACAGTAACAGGCTGTACAGGAACAAGTGGGAATGACATCCATTCCACACACATACACCTCTTCTACAAGCTGTGAGCTACTGCCATCACTACACCCTTCCCCCTTTTGCTTACTAAAAAGGTAAAGGTAGTCCCCTGTGCAAGCACCAGTCGTTTTCGACTCTGGAGTGACGTTGCTTTCACAACATTTTCACGGCAGACTTTTTACAGGGTGGTTTGCCATTGCCTTCCCCAGTCATCTACACTTTCCCCCCAGCAAGCTGGGTACTCATTTTACCTACCTCAGAAGGATGGAAGGCTGAGTCAACCTGGAGCTGGCTAACTGAACCAGCTCCTGCTGGGATAGAACTCAGGTTGGGAGCAGAGGGCTCCGACAGCAGTACTGCAGCTTTACCACTCTGCGCCACAGGGCTCTTTTTTGCTTACTACAGCTGTGCAAAACCACAATGCCACTGAGTCCCCTGCAGTCCATAAACAGCCCCTTCCCTTTCACATTGTTTGTCCCTACTGAGCCATGCTATAAAGCTACAGCAGCTGTGTAGGAATAGGGAGAAAGGCCTTTAAAAGGCTAAAAAGGCAGATGGATGTGGAGTTTACTTCTGTCTTTCTGAAGGGAACGTTTAGCTTCATCCCACCCCCTCAGGGCTCTGTGGCTTAGCGGTAGAGCTTGGCATGCAGAAGGTCCCAGGCTGAATCAGTGGACTCTCCAGGAAAAAAGAGTGTGGCAGCAGGTGATGTGAAAGGCATCCACCTCAGACCCTGGAGAGTTGCCACCACTCTGAGTAGACAATACTTACCTTAATGAACCAATGGGTTGATTCAACATAAGGCAGCTTCATGTGTTTGCAATGCCCCGTGATAGAGTATCCAGGAGGATTCTCCAACTGCAGTTCTCCTGCTGTTTCCTTTTCACTTTGATGTTTATATTTTCTTGGAGTAAAAGGGAGCATCCATGTGAGGTCGTGCTCCATCTGCACACATTTGGCTCTTGGTTTTACCTCCATTACTCTGCGGCTCTCCTGCTGTCTTTTCCCCTTTCAGTGAACCAGAACAAACAATAGTGTTGGATCCTAAAACAACCACACACAGCTAAAGTTCATGGAAGATATTTCAGACATGATCCCATTCCTGTCCTCCATGACCCCCTTCTCTTTTTTTCTGAAGTTCAGGGTACTTTCAAAAATCATGTAAGAAGTGGCCCAAACATGAAAATGGGCTGAAAACACTCTACCCAAACTCTTGCACAAAGCAAAAAAGGGGTAATTTCTGCCAATTCGTCTTCCAAAAGGTCCTAACGTTTCATGCTGAATGATTCCCAAAAGAACCTGCCTCACTGCATTCATGGATTTGGGGAATCCATCCTAATGATCTGCTGGCTTCTTATTGGTATTTTATCCTGCAATGCTCATCACAACCATCATATGACTGTATAGACTACAGAGGAGTATTAAGGAAAAGAAGGTGCCATCAAGATGCAACCAGCTCAGACCCAAACCATGGGGTGTTCCAGGCAAGAGAGGAGCAGAGGAGGTTTGCCATTGCCTTCTTCCTTGATGGTCTCCCATACAAGTACTGAGCACAGCTAACCCTGCTTAACTCCCAGATTCTGGCTAAGCCAGGCTATTGAGGCTACTAACATAAATAAGCATAACCAGTTTTGGAGATGGTTTCAGGTGGGTAGCCATGATGTTCTGAGCAAATATTTGAACCCAGTAGCACTTTAAAGATCATCAATATTTCCAGGATACAAGCTTTCAAGAGTCAAAGCTCCCTTCAACAGGTATCTCACAAGGGAAACTTTGGGCGTTTTCGCACTGACCTTAATCGGCAGCGACGTCCCTCTTCACCGCGCAGGATCTGCGCGGATTTCGCACCAATTGCTGCGGAGCACCCGGAAGAGCCGCAAAGTCCCGCGGCTTTTGCGGCGCAAATGGAAACTGGTTTTTGGCGGTTTCCATTTGCGCCGCAAAAGCCGCGGGACTTTGCGGCTCCTCCGGGTGCTCTGCAGCAATTGGTGTGAAATCCGCGCAGATCCTGCGCGGTGAAGAGGGACGTCGCTGCCGATTAAGGTCAGTGTGAAAATGCCCTTTGATTTGGAGATGATTCAAAATATTCTGATCCTGCAGAAAAGACTTGTGGAAACAGATGGGAGAGAAATTATAAGGAGGTCAGACAAACTACCAAAATGTACTGCTTTGTTCTTAAGGACACACAGAGAGAATTACCCTTAATCTACTAGCCATTCTATCAGCAAACAAGGTGACTGCATTTGCTTACTCCTCCTCATTTCTGCTGAACTGCTGTGGTAAGGAGTGTAATAGCTGAGGTCCAGAAAACAGTAATTTGCTTATGACAATCAGCAAAACAGCACTCCCTCCCCCACCCACATCACAGTACTTAATAACTCAGACACACATTTGAGCAGAATTTGTGCATTAGTTAAATACTCAGTGGGGAATTAATATATTTGATTCAACAATCTCAGATAGGTAATACGTAACTATTATTTCCTTTTCAAAATGTGCCATTTCTTCTCTTAAATCTGCAGTTTTAACGTAAAATCACATTCAAAACCATTACATTAATTTGCTTTTGCCAAGGCCACATGTGGTTTTTTTATATCAAGTAACTAGAGATGTGCACAACAGTCACTTTACAGCTCAAATAAATACAGAATGCTTTCTGGCAAGAATTTACTGCACTAAAAAAAAGCTAGGCATTTTAGTCATAATGCTTGTGAAAATGAAAAGCAAAGGGTTTTTGATTCCCATAAACTGAACTGCACTCCTATGCCAAAAACTCTACCAACATGATTATACCATGATATTTTTGACTGCCCATTGCAGACCATGTATTTCTGCCTCCAAACACACCAGCCTGCCCTGCCTTGAGCTCAGTGGCTACAGGCAAACCCTGCCTAGCACATGCATATAATACCAAAATACTTAAGGAACAGGCAAACAACCAGCATTGGTTTTCTAAAGGTATTGCTTAGTCTTAAATGTTCACTTATTCAATCTGGGTTGTTTAGTTATAATGCTCTTTTGTTTGTAGCCCATTAGAGCAGTTTCTTATTCTCCTGATTCAAATGCAATTGCACAGCTACCATTCAACTCAATATGCTTTTCACTCTCATAATCCTTTCTCATTCCCTATCAAACAGCATATTAATTAGCAACTTTTGTATTACATATCATAATATGTTATTCCAGAGCAGGCACAGAAAGGTGCTTTGTGGTGGGAATGAGGGCATCTGCTTCAGTCTACAACACAGCAGAAGGTCTACTACCAACTAAAAATGCTTGGGACTGAAACCACCACACCACCACTAGAAAAGGGTTACTACCAGAGAGATTCCTTCAGTGTCTCTGGGGTGAGCATTCATTTCATGCTAGTGAAGTGCATGGAGGGAGAGAAGCACGACTCCCTGGCCTGCAGGATAGGAAGCATAAGTATACACATATGAGTATGCACGCGAGGAGCTGATATACTTAGGAGGGGCTCTTGGAAGTTATCCAAAGTTGGCATCAAAGTACACAGACAAAAAGTGCTACACACCCTGTCATCCAGCCTTACCTCACTGTGTTCTGGTACTTGTAGTATTTCTCTCTCTTCCTGGTTCTAATACCAGAGGTCTGCTGGTCTTGGGGGTGGGGGAGAGATATTGAAAGCACTGGAGTATGATGCAGAATGAACAAGGGTTAATTCTCCAATCCTCATGCCTTAGTTTTGATTCAAAACAGAGAACTCTTGCCTGTGTTTTCTTTACATGGAAATAGGTGGCACTGCCAGTCTTTCTTCCCCTAATTGCAGATAGATAGATTTGATCCATACTGCAAATAGAGAAGTGGCTACATAAGGTATTTATATAAAATTATTAACCATTAACCATTAAACTTAGATTCTGAGTCATCCTACAACCCGATTCTTCCTTACCATTGATTTATCACATCTCATCGAGTATCTCTGTGTGTTCATTGCTAGGAAGAAAAGAGTCATGAAGCCTTAGACTCTGCTTCTAACTGTTTTGGGAGAGTCTTCGCTGAGATTGTGCTATATAGGTATATGAAATAAACAGTATATCACCAATTCTGTTTACAGAGGGAGGAAGTCTAAGCATCTGTACTTCCCTTCTCTCCCCAAATATCTGCAATACTGCCTGGCAGCTAATGCAAGCAAATATTTCCCTCCGTCCTTGCGAGTTTAAAAGTTTTATTGGTTTCAGGGAATAGGGGATAGGGAATAGAAAAGGATAGAAAGTAAGATTACAAATTAGTCTTAGTCTGCATAAAAAATACTTTCAAAGAATACAAGTCTACATCTGTAATACTTCCTTAAAATACATAAATTGTCACATGTTATTATCTCTAAACTATGCATCATCAGCAATTTGATATTCTATATTATAAATCTTTTTGTTAAAATACCTATTAAAATTGACAATTCCAATAAAGACAATCTTGTAATACAGAATACAGGAAAAAGGAGATATAAGTTCACACCAGAGAATCTTAGGAGTCTTGAGTGTCTAGTCAGGAATAAAATTTCATCCAATATTTTCTTGCTTCTTCCTTAGATTTCCCAGCCAACAGCTGGAATAAAAAGTTCAGTTCTGCTGTTTCCAGAATTTTTCTCACCAAGTCCGTTCTCATGGGGATTTCCTGAGATTTCTATCTCTGCGCCAAGAGAACCTGGCTGATGTGTTGAAATGTGCCAACAAATGTCTCATTTCTTTGGAATAGTCCTCAGGAAATATATTCAATAAAAATAATTCTGGTTTGAATTGAATCTGTGTCTTCATAATCTTCTGTAATAATTCGTGAACCATTTTCCAATAGTCCACCATCTCACATGTCCACCACATATGATAAAAAGAACCAACTTGTTTAGTACATTACCAACATTTGTTAGACACATTAATATAGATCTTACACAATTTCTGTGGAGTCAAGTACCATCTATAAAACATCTTATACAAGTTTTCTTTAAAAGTTACTGACCTAGTTAATGTAACATTGAACTTCCACAATCTCTCCCATTCTTCGAATGTAATGTTATGACCCAAATTTTTCGCCCATTGGACCATACAGTCTTTTACAACTTCATCTTAATCTTCATCTGTAGTAAATAAGCACATAATTTAGAGATTAGCTTTTCTTGAGGGCCTAGGAAGATTTTGTCAAATGGGTATTGTTCTGTGTTAAAGCCTGTCATCTTGTCTTTGGCAAACCTAAATTCAACTTGTATTCTCAACCACCAATTCATTTTAATGTCCATGTTTTCCAACTCCTCTCTAGTTTTCAGCTGATTGTCTTTTCCCAACAGGTCATCATATCTAAAACTCTGATTAGGTTTTAAGAGATTTGGATGAGTAAATGCTTCCACTGGGGAGACCCATCTTGGAATTTTTTGGTAAATTCTCATTTTTAACCATGACCATGTACGATACAAAGATTTCTGAAACCAGTGGTTCTTAAAATAAGAATGTCCTTCAAGTCTTTGATACCACAGATATGCATGCCAACCCATAGTGAGATCATGTCCCTCTAACAACAGTTGTCTGTTGTCATTCAATAATATCCAGTCTTTTACCCACAAAAGCACAGAAGCTTTATAATACAATTACCAGTCTGGGAGGCCCATACCTGCTCTTGATTTGGAATCTTGCAATGTCTTTAGTTTGATTCTAGGTCTTTTGCCTTGCCAAACATACTTGGAGACCATCTTATTCAATTATTGGGAAAACCCACTATTTAGAAATACTGGAATAGTTTGATATAAAAATTATAACCTTGGAAGGATATTCATCTTTATTGAGGCTATTCTTCCCATTAAGGATAAGTTCAAATCATGCCATTTTTCCAAGTCTTTTTTAAAGTAGTTTATCATAATTGTCTATTTTTAAACTGCTGCATTTGAGATAAGTACCCCTAGATATTTGATTCTTTTCTCATACAAAACCACTGCTTTTTGTTGAAGAGATTGGATTTGTTCCATCGTCATGTTCTTTGTCAAGAATTTTGTTTTGTGGTAATTTATATTCAGTCCTGCCCAATAACCAAATTGAGTAATCTTGTTTATAAGAGCGTCTATTGGTTGCTCTAATATAAAAACTAGATCATCTGCGAAAGCTCTCAATTTGTATTGTTCACCTTTTATCACCGCTCCCTTGATACTTGAGTCTTCTCTTATCTGATTATTCAATATCTCTAGAGATAAAATAAAAAGTAGTGGTGACAGTGGACAGCCTTGTCTTGTACCCTTTTGAATATTAATTGCTTCTGTTAATTCACCAATCACTGTCACCCTTGCTCTTTGAAAAGAGTATATTGCTTCTACTGCTCTCAAGAAATTTTCACCACGTTCTATACCTTTCAATTGCTGTAACATAAATTGCCAATGAACATTATTGAAGGCCCTCTCAGCATCCAAGCAGATTAGTGGCAGCTGTTTCTCTGGATGAGTTTCATAATATTCTAAGATAGTATCTTTCAAGCATCTTCTAGGGAGAAAAAGAAGATACTGGATTTATATCCCATCTTCCACTCCGAAGAGTCTCAGATCGGCTCACAATCTCCTTTACCTTCCTCCCCCACAACAGACACCCTGTGAGGTGGGTGGGGCTGAAGAGGGCTCTCACAGCAGCTGCCCTTTCAAGGACAACCTCTGCCAGAGCTATGGCTGACCCAAGGCCATGCTAGCAGGTGCAAGTGGAGGAGTGGGGAATCAAACCCGGTTCTCCCAGATAAGAGTCCGCACACTTAACCACTACACCAAGCTGGCTCTCATCAAGACCAGGAATCCAGCCTGGTATTGATGTATTATAGACTGTAGAACTTTCTTCAAACGTTGTGCCAATATTGCAGCAAAGATTGTATAATCCACATTTAAAAGAGAGATTGGGTGATAATTTTTAATATCTTTCAAATCCGCATCCTTTTGGGATTAAGGATATTGTAGCTTCTTGCCACAAAGCTGGTATTTGGCCTCATCTTGAATCTTTTCAAGGAGACACTTAAATGGTAACAGTAAAGACTCCTCATAGGCTTTGTAGAATTTCGCAGGCAGTCCATCTGGGCCCGGGGCTTTGCCATTCTTTTGCGATGCCGTTACGTATCCAAGTTCTCTTATTGTTATTGGTTCATTTAAAATTTTTTGCTGTTCCTCTGTAAATTTGTTAAGGTTATTTTGGTTAATGTAATCTTCTAAATCTGTCTTGTGAACTTGCTTATCTTCATATAATGTTTTATAGAACTATTCCACAATTTGACGTAAGTCTTGTTTTTGAGCTTTCTCTTTATTATTCTCATCTTTCAAGACCAATATTATTATTATTTTTTGGCATTCTCTTTTCTCATCCTATAGGCCAACCACCTTCCAGGCTTTTTGGCATGTTCAAAAATTTTTTGTCTCGCATACCTCATTTTATCTCCATCCCCTCCATGAATAACAAGTTCAATTGGTGTTGCATTTCTTTCACCTTATTTGGGAACTCATGTCTTGTCGGTTGTTTCTTTACATTTTTTTCAGCTTCTCCAGCTTGTGACATTAGTTTTTGAAAGTTTTCAGTTCTTTCTTTCTTTTTCTTGACACTATATCTAATTGCAAGGCCCCTAAAGTATGCTTTAGCAGTATCCCAAACTGCTTGCATCTTTACATCTTGCGTTATGTTCTGTTTGAAAAAGGATTCCATTTCAACCTTAGATTCTTTGAGAAAGTCTTTATCTCTCAAAATTGAGGTATTTAACCTCCATGATCTTTTCATTCACGTACCTTTGAACTTTATCATTACAGGGCTATGGTCTGAGATAACTCTTGTTTGACTTCCTGTCTCAACTAAATCTTTGACCAAATTTGTAGAAAGCCAGCACGTATCAAATCTTGACCATATTTGGTGACTAGGAGAGTAACAGGTAAAGTCTTTAGAATTTGGGTATCTTGTTCTCTATATGTCAACCAAATCCAATTCTTCTGCTAGCTTCCAAAAACTTTCACTTTTAGTCTATGTGTTTTTTTTGTCCAATTGTCTATCAGAAACTGCATTCAAATCTATTAGACAGTATTCCGCATATTCCAAATTTGATAGTTTAAGATGTAAATCTTGAAAAAAAATCTCTTGTTGGTCGTTTGGGGCATAAATATTTGCCAATAGGATTTTTTTGTTATCCACTGTAATTTCCACTAATAGGGTTCTTCCATCTTCAGAGGCATACTGCAGTTGTGGGTTGAATTTATACTTAATATATATTGCCACTCCCCTTTTCTTTTTATTCATATCTGTTGCTGTGAATAAGCTACCAAGTTTCTTATTTTTCAAAAGATGTTGGTCTTTAGTTAAAATATGGGTTTCTTGTAAACAAATTATATCCATTTCCAATTTTGTCAAATATCTAAAGGTCTTCCCTCCTTTTGACAAGAGAATTGAGTCTATTCACATTAATAGAAATTATCGAAGCCATTATGGATTTGTCTTATCACTATCTTTTAAAATCTTTTTTAGTCTGCTGTCTTGTCGGGTATCTCCGTGGTTCATTTGGATTCTCTTCACCAGAGCTTTCTTCTTCCTTTTCATCGTCCTTCTTTTGCTTCTCCTCTTTTTCCTTCACTCTGTCCAGAAAGTTCTGGGCTTTGAAAATTGAATTTATCCTATCCCTATTCTCCTGATAGGTAAAGAGAAGGCCTTCAGGAATTACCCATGTATAGCGTATTTCTCTTTCTCTCAGGAAGCCTGTTAAAGCTTGGTATTCTCTCCTCTTTTGTCTCACCGGCCATGGTACCTCTCTTAAAATTTTCACCATATTTCCAGCTATCATCATAGGTTTGTCTCTTGCTTGCTTCAAAATGTCATCTCTGGTCCTCTTTCTTGTAAGCTTCAAGTGAACTTCACTGGGTAGTTTGTTCCGTCTTGTGAAGCTTGATGGCACTCATCTAACTTTATCAAACTCTTCTTCCACCCTTTGAGTCACCTGTAGAATTTCAGTCAAGGCTTCACTTAATATTTTCTGCAAATCTTCAGTTTTCCCTTCTGGTATGTTTTGAAACCTCAGCATATACGCAGCTCTGTCTATTTCCAGCTGTAAGAGTCTGGGATCATGTATGTTCTGTTCTTTTCCAAGTTGTTCCACCTTTTGTGTTATCTGTCACCGGGGCATCTAATGCTTTTAAGGCTTTATTGGTCTCTGCTGTCTGTTTGCTGTACTCCAAAAGCTCTTGTTTGATCTCTGCCATCTGTTCTCCAATATTATCTACTTTAGTAATCAACTGTGCTATGGCAGTTAGTAGCATCTCCTTCATATCTCCCTGCATGGTTGTAAACTTCCCTGGGCCAAAGGAAGAACTGGGTGAAGGAATTGGTGGTTTTCCTTCTCGATTTTCTTTTTTGTTCGTTTGTTTCTTTAAAACCAGTTGCAGCTTTATTTCCCATTCTTATTAAAGTAAGTGCACTCAGAGTTTATTTTGGAACTCAGTGTTCCTGTTTATAACAGA
This sequence comes from Heteronotia binoei, assembly GCF_032191835.1. NCBI lineage: Eukaryota > Metazoa > Chordata > Lepidosauria > Squamata > Gekkonidae > Heteronotia > Heteronotia binoei. The sequence continues at coordinate 393,122 of NW_026799990.1, forward strand.
TAAGCTAATCTCTACCTCGCAGTGTTGTTGTTATGGAATGATTTTAAAAAGAAAACAGCCTTCTAGTTTCTATCAACAATTTGCAATACCCAAAACAATAATAAAACTAGTAGTAAACAGAGGGGGTTTTTTAGAACAACACCCTTTGTACCACTTAGCCAAAACAATTCAACTCACTAAAACAAAAACAATTCACTATAGCCAGTCTTCTACCAATGTTAACTCAATTGAAATCCAAGTCACTGCAGAATCCTCTGACTGCTTAAAGGTATAAATCTGTAATCCAGGGCTGAAGCCCTATTTGTAATCCACAGGTGAGATCCAAAATTAAAAATTAAACAAATAGCCCAAGGAAAACAAATAAGAAAACACATTGGACAAGATACTCCAAAAAAGAAAAAATAATAATAGCAAAAGTAAGGAAGACTCCAAATTTGATGAGTAGAAAGAGGAAAAGTAGAAAAATATATCCAAAGCCAAAAATATTCAAATCATATCCAAAGTATTCAAACCATGGGGGGAAAAATAAAGGCAAAATTAAAGGGTTATATCCATAACATCCTCCATCAAAAAATTATAATCCACTTTAGAAACTGGCACAGGTATTCTTTCTTCAACCAAAAGTCATGTTATATCTTATAATCCAGTATACAATGCCCACTATGATTCAAGAATCTGATTGGAGCTCATGTAAATTTGTTCAGAGCACTGCAGCCTAAGCTTCAGATTGTTTCTTAAGCCAACTGTCCTTCACATCATATATGCTTGCAAACAACTTTCCCAAAATCGAATCTTTTTCCAGGAAAAAGTTAAGACAAATCAGTCAAGTTCAGCCATCAAGTCTCTTCTAAGTTTAAGAATTAGTGTGATTCTTCTCATGCAGAAATTCTAAGGATCACCAAGAAAGGCAGAAACTTTTAGAAGCCTTGAAAGAGGAGAGAGAGTTCCCCCCTTCTCTGTCTTTGCCTCCAATTAAATTCCGCTTCAACCCCAGTTCTCCATTTTTCCTGCTTATCCAAAGCTATGCTTTAAGAAACAGCAAAAAGAGGGTAAACTTACAATCATAATAGTGAAGATGCAGCTTGTCAGCTAGAATGCAGAGTTGTTTGAATCAAAGCAGGAATAGGAAAGTCGGGCAGTCAACCCTCGAGCCATTTAAAAATGGCGATCGGGACTGTGATGCTTGGAGCAAGCTGGGATTACGGGGCAGCCGCCTCTGCTGTCACCCCTGCTCGACCGCTTGAGCTCCCTACCTTCCAGGACCCTTCCTGGGTCCCAGAGTCAAGTCACCCCTCGTGAGGGACCCCTCAGCAGTCTGATGTAGAAGCGGCTCTGGACGCGCTGGTCCAAGCCGCTCCTACAAGTGTGTCGCTGAAACCGAAAGTCTATTTCCCTCTGTCCTTTCAGGACACGTGGACCAGATGATATTGCAGACCATGTATTTCTGCCTCCAAACACACCAGCCTGTCTTGCCTTGAGCCCAGTGGCTACAGGCAAAACCTGCCTAGAACATGCATATAACAGAGCAACACAATGCATTAGAATGGAATAATTCATGCAACTCAGACTTGCACTTACATAAGAACAGAAAGTCCTCCTAAAGTTAATGAGGCCAAATGAAAACTGGTAGAGAGGAGATGCAGTTCAGAGGGTAGCCATTTTGGTCTTCAGTAAAACATTTGGATTCAAGTCCAGGAGCACCTTAGAGACCAACAAGATTTTCAGGGTATGAAGTTTTGAGAGTCAAACCTCCCTTCATCAGTGTCATCAGGGAGACCAGCTGTGTACTACAAGGGTATCAGCTTTTGAAGGATGCATTTTTTAAAAAGAACGGGTATTAGAGAGAATCTAGGAGAATCACAAACTTGAAAGCAGATCTTCAAATCATTAACATAAATTCAAATTGTATAACTGGAAGAAAATGGGCATGAACTCACAACACACAAGTACAAACATCAGCCATTCAGAGAATAAACAAACATTAATCAAAAAGAAAGTCAAGCTTGCAGTCATTAAGTAACTTGAAGAGTGGGACTCAGTCATGCAATCAATAGGTTGAAATCCCCATTATAAGGGACTTAGGGCAAGACTCTAATAGCTTCTTACACATGGTTGTCATATAGAAAGAAGTTCAAAGTGTTCTGTGCTGTAAACAATAAAAGGCTCAATGAATACAGAACACCATCTGAAGCCTTTCTCCAGCACACAATCTTTCATACCAAGGTGGTGTGAGCTCTAGTGTGCTTGCTTCCACGATGCTTTTGTGTACACTGAATCTTCATGTCTTAGTGTACAGCTGTTGTAGCCTTGAGCATCAGTCACACATATCAGTGAAAAAGCCCTGAAACAGTTCCTATTCTCTAACTGCTCTGGCTAGTTGGAAGGAAACTTATTTAATTGCACAGCAAACTCTGCCAAGTTAAGGAGTTACTTCTAAGGAAAATAAGGTGGCTACTTCTTTATGCCTTGCACCCACTTGTCTGTGACTGGAGGTAAATCCAAATGTTTCCAGGAAGACTAGCCTCAGTGCAATAAATCAATTATACCAAAAACTTACAAAAACAACAATTATAATATCACACTTTCATCAAATTACAATCTTATAAACATACCCTTACAACAAAACTCCAATTATAATAGAGAACAGGTGCAAGTACTCAGCAACGTTCCTTAAAGGTACAAACACATAGTAAATTTCCTTCATATAAATCCTTATTAAAATACAACCATAGTTCCTATTAAGTACAAAACAATTATGCGTTTACAAAAAGCAAGATAGATCCCACTCACTGTTAAGTCCATGATCTTAAAAAAAAGACTATTGTTATCCATATGGTGTTGTCTTGATTGAGGGGAGGGACGGTGGCTCAGTGTTAGAGCATCTGGTTGGTAAGCAGAAGGTCCCAGGTTCAATTCCCGGCATCTCCAACTAAAAAGGGTCCAGGCAAATAGGTGTGAAAAACCTCAGCTTGTGACCCTCAGCTTCATATATGTTCATATGAGTATTGATGTGCCAATAAGGGTTTTGTGATGATGTGGTGATCTGATGATGTTAAGTCCCACTGGCATTAAAGTTCTGAGTTTAGATATCCAACAAATTTCCTGCCGTAATAATCATTTTGTAACATCACATTTATTGTATGGTCTGGGATTGAATTTAGAAATCACAAAAAATCTTAAAGAATTAAGATCATGCCAAAAAGCCCAAAATACTCCACAAGGGGAGCCTTGGGCATGTTATTTCTGATATGCAATTTGTGTTCCAACACGCGTGTTCTTATCATGCGTATTGTAGATCTGATGTACATTTTGGGGCATGGACACAGGATTGTGTATATGCATCTTTTAGTTGAACAGGTTATGATATCTTTTAATACTAACTTATATCCTATATTTGGATCAATATATTCCTTAATTTGTAAACATACAGAACAGGCAGAACAACTCCCACATTGAAAATCCCCCCCCCCCCAACCTGCCAGATGGTGTATGCTCGAGCAACATGTCGGTTCTAATTAAGGAATCTTTCAGGTTCCTCATTCTTATTAAACCAACCTTCGGAGGATTCCGAGAGCCAGGCAGATCTTTTACAATAAACCAAAAACTTTTAATCACATTTTGGCTAGAATGCGCCAGTGGAGAAAACTGAAACACACAGGATATAGTTTCATCCCTTTACATTCACATTGTTTTTCAAATAGGGAGGATCTCTGAACTATCATCACCCTTTCTTCATCTTTTTTAAAATTAATGATCTGGGATACCCCCTTTCCTCAAATTGAAAAAACAAACAATTCTTTTCATTCAAAAAATCAGTCCACCCTGTGGAGGATCTCTGGCTCTAAGCATTTGACTGCATGGTAAGCTCTTGTGTAAGTGAGCAAAATGGCAAGACTGGAAATGAAGAGGTACTCCCTTATCTGTAGGCTTCCTGTGGTTTTTTTTTTTTTACAGCCAATCTGTTACTAGAGTTTCTATATACCACAGTGTCAAGAAAAGTTATGCTGTCAGAATAATACTTAAAAGAAACATTTATAGTTGGATGTACCTCATTCATCCATTACATCCACTTGTCAGCTGGCAGCCACAACTAAATCTCTGGTTGAATAATGTACTTGATATACAAAGTCTCTTGTATCCAGTGATTATTCCCATCCCTTTCCTGACTAGGATTTCATGGGCCACATCCCTGCCATGGCTGCATTAGCCATAGCTCATCCAACATTTCTACCAAAGCCAATGGCCCCTGTCTAGCACATTAGAAGGTCACTCCTTTATGGTACATTATCATCAATGAGGAGGTAGCCTGGAAAGGTAACAGTGTTGCAAACCAACCAACCTTTGCCTGAAACCATAACCACTCTTCCAGTTTGGTGTAGTGGTTACGTTTGCAGACTCTTATCTGGGAGAACTGGGTTTGATTGCCCACTCCTCCACTTGCAGCTGCTGGAATGGCCTTGGGTCAGCCAGAGCTCTCACGGAGTTGTCCTTGAAAGGGTGTCTGTTGTGGGGGTGGGGGGAGGTAAAGGAGAGTGTGACCGCTCGGAGACTCTGAGATTCAGAGTATAGAGCGGGGTATAAATCCAGTATCATCATCTTCTTCCTGATGTGGCCATCTGCAGGACACTGTGTCTCCTCATGTTCCACGGAAAGGGATTTGGTGTTTAGCTATGTGAAATGAAGCCCCACTCACCAAGCTATTATTTTGCAAAAATGCAAATTATAGTAATAGCTTTGGAAGACCCTTCTGTGGTAAACAATCACACACACACACACTTAACAAAGGAATACATTCTCCCTTTTTAAAAGCATTTCTCTTTAATAAGAGCAGTCCTGTTGAATATGACCAGGAATATATCTGGTATAGCATCCTCTTTCCAACAGCAGTCAGTCATACAGTTATATTTTGGAATAGTAAATATATCATTAAAATAGTTATTCAGTTGGGCAAAGGAATTATATTCTATGTGGGAAGCCACACCATACCTTAAAGTGTATTCTCTAGAGGAGAGGGAAGAGGAAGCATCCCTGATTTGTTTTAAATGTTAGTTTATTGAACATCAAAGCACATTTTGAACACTGAAGTGTTCTTCCAATATATAAATAACACAGAAAAATAAGAAACTAAGTTTTCAACCAGTTAAGCTTTGCATTTTTCCACTGTAAATTATAGCGTAGGACAGGCAAAAATTCAAGAGAGAGTTGTTTTTGCATTAGTCACACTGTGTGTAATATTACAGGCAGGATAAAGCTCTACCACAGGAATCTTCCTTATAAAAATAAGTTTAATACTGAATTCAGTATTCAAGCTGTAAAGACACTTTGAGCAGCAGCAAACTAAGGAGCTGGAACAAGTAGCAAGTTCAGTAAGATGGTGATAAGAATCTGAATGGGAATCACCTCTCCCATACCCTGTATGACTGGGGCTCGAATCTCAAAGCAAAGAAACAGCTACAGAATGACTCTGCCTAGTTCCCATTAACACGTTCTTTCTAACTGAGCAGACTGCATCCCAAAACATCCTTCCCCCAACTACTGCTGCCCACCAGACTTACTTTCTGTCAGTGCTTCTGCTCCATACAGTTTCTTCAAACGTGTCACAAGACTATCCAGCATACGTACATGCAGACTCTTCTCCAGCTTGCTGCTTCTGGTAAGCCAGGAAAACTGTGCCTAACTCTCAAAAATGTTCAGCCGTTATGGGCTAAAAACAGATCCTTTGCTACGTTGGATTTATTTTTGTCTGCAAAACTACACACACCCTCCTCATGTTCAGTTTTTTCCATTGGTGGAACAGGATGATGCAGACTTAACCAGAAAGTGGTTTTCCACGGGCCGCTTGAAATGATTAGCCTGGACAGCCTGCCATAATGCCTCCAAGCCAACAGGGAATACTCTATGACTAGGCTGTTGTCTGACCCTGCATTCCTGAATTACCACCAAAGTGCCATAGGAAAGCTTGCTGAATAAAGGTCCGCTTACTTCAAGGTAGGACTTCAACATCTTCTTTAAAAAGTCAATTAATAATGCATAGCTCTGACATTCACCCTTTTATATGCACTGCTTAGGTAAACAAACAACTTCCCAAACCGCAGCTAGAATGACAGACATGAAAACTTTTAGAGCTTTCTTTGAGAAATAATGTTATCATATTACATAATATTGAACACATTAGCCAAGCCTGACACTTCCTTTACTTTTATTTAACAAACAATGTTAAAACTTCAGTACTGACCCCATTATTGCAGCAATAAGCTAAGCTGTTTTGTAGTGTCCTGAGAATTCAAAATGTCAGTTTTTTCCAGAAGGTTTAATGTCCCCTCAGGACAGCATGAGATGTGCATGCTACAAAGCAGTTGATAGCTGGTTTAAACCTCAAAGCAAACTTTTTTTAAAAAAATCTTCCTGGTTTTAGAATACCTTACTTTAGTTCCCTTGCTTAATATTTTGTAAAATGTACTACAGTATTTGCTTAAAGAAGAGCTGCTTCCACATGGAGACCATTATGCATGTAGCTCGCTGTTGCTACAATAAATGCAGAGGAGCACTTGCACAGAAATTCTCTCTTCGCTTTCCTCTATACACCCCCAGTGGTTAAGATTCCCCCTTGCCATCAGAGGATTTTTCCTCACTTTAAAAAAAAATAACAGCAATATCACTATACAATTATCACATTATAACCATTTATAGCAATAATGCAATAAATCCCAGCCTTCATTTTAAAAGAGTAAATAAGAACATAAGAGAAGCCATGTTGGATCAGGCCAATGGCCCATCCAATCCAACATTCTGTGTCACACAGTGGCCATATATATATATATATATATATATATATATATATATATATATACACACACACACACACACACTGTGGCTAATAGCCACTGATGGACCTCTGCTCCATATTTTTATCTAACCCCCTCTTGAAGCTGTCTATGCTTGTAGCTGCCACCACCTCCTGTGGCACTGAATTCCACATGTTAATCACCCTTTGGGTGAAGAAGTACTCCCTTTTATCCGTTCTAACCTGACAGCTCAGCAATTTCATCGAATGCCCACGAGTTCTTGTATTGTGAGAAAAGGAGAAAAGTACTTCTTTCTCTACTTTCTCCATCCCATGCATTATCTTGTAAACCTCTATCATGTCACCCCGCAGTCGACGTTTCTCCAAGCTAAAGAGCCCCAAGCGTTTTAACCTTTCTCCATAGGGAAAGTGTCCCAACCCTTTAATAATTCAAGTTGCCCTTTTCTGGGCTTTTTCCAATGCTATAATATCCTTTTTGAGGTGTGGTGACCAGAATTGCACACAGTATTCCAAATGAGACCGCACCAAATCCATGTAGCCACCAGTCAGGTCCAAGGCAAGCCCGGACACTAGCAATAAAACTAGAGGCCCTACTTGCTCTCACTGTATCCAGCCAAGCACAGCTTTTGTCTCCTTTCCCCCACTTGTTTGCTGGCACATCAGCATCTTCACAGATAGACACTGCATGTGTTTCAGTGAGATGGGGGGTTTCAGCATTTATTATTGTTATTTATTTGGAGCATTTCTATTCCACAGCATCTCCTTGGACTCAAGGAGTCTGCCCAGCCATGTGTTAGAACCAGGCTTCCTTCACCAAAATCAGTTTTTTAACATGAGTACAAAAAAATCAGAAATAGTTACTTGACTAGCTACCTTCGCAAGTGTATAGCATGACATTATTATAAAGGAGACAAAATACAACAGCCCTTTTGAAGTGTGAAAACCAGGAGGGAGTCATGTGAGTAAATTATTTAAAGTTAACAGAGTGCAAAGTTTTTTTAATACCCCACGCAGATGAGAACTATATAAAAAGAAGCACTTTACTTGTTCTTAGCTTTCTTCTCTTTGCTGTATATAGTATATGTCCAAATTGTATACTTGCATGTGATTGTGTGATACAGAAGACATGTGAAATCCATATACACTGTACACTTAAACTGTGCACACAACAAGCAATTCATATATTACATTCAACATATGTGCAGATGAACGTGCAATTTTAACTACATGTTTATCCAGGTACTGGTCCTCAGTTTTATTTGTAGTGTTAGCTCACACACAAACAGATGTATGCATATTAGTACAAGAAGTATGTACATTCACTGTAACTTGTTTATAGAACTGGAGGTCTAGAGGTAATAGCTAACATGCTCACATGAAAAATGCTACACATGTGTAGACACACTTTTTGCTACAACTTAGAATAGCTCCATCTCTCTTTTCAAAGCAGCTATATACACAACATGGAAAGTACCATTTCTAGAAAATGCAGCCCAACTTTTCTCTAACAGGTCTGTACCCTTCAGGTTACAGCTATGATATGGGAGCTGTTTATTCTGTGGGTTTATCACACGCTGCTGCCTTAGTATGTACTACTTCCAACTAAAATCAAGGGTGACATGTGCGTTAGAAAGATCTGAACAATTAGCCTTGTTTATGTGGCACTGGGTCTCAAAACTGCATGGCCAGAAACAAATGGATAAATTGTTTCTAAACCATTGCTGTAATGCATGAGTCTTTTAAAAAGAAATTCCGAAATGCTAGGTACCTCAGGCTTCCATATTTTCTAGATAAGGTTTTTACACAATTACATTTTAACTATCGATCTCACTGGCATTCTCTTATTAGCCTTTGCAACATCTCTTGGCCATTCCACTTCTGCACTTTTCCCTTCTTCCAAACATGAGGTGTTCTGCAGTGTTTCATAAACTCTTAATCTCATCTTGACGCTATTTTCTTTACACCACAATTTTACTGCTCCAGAATATTAAATAACAGCATTTTAAACATCAAAGCAGGAGTCATGTTCCCATTTGCTTTTGTAAGTATGTATATTATGCTTGTTTAACTAGTCTACTTGCATTCAGAGAGAGACTGAACAACTAATTGAACAACTATATTATAAAAGTATAGTTGAATGGTCAAGGTCTTCTCTCACTACATTAGTTTATAAGCATTTATTATCTCATTGGTTAGTGGCAATTCCTGTTAACAGACGTACACATTTATCTACCTCAGAGATTTTCATTGTGGCACCCATGGGCACTGTGGGGCCCATCAGTACTGTTCCTGGCATTCGCCGAGCTTTTTAGAAAGTAGGTGGGACTATCGTAAGTTATGGCTTGTTATTGGCTGTCCTCATTCAAATGAAAGGGTTTTCAATGGCTCTCTTCCAAATACAATAGTATTCTTACAGCTATCTGTCGGCTTATCAAAGACCATCCTTTGATATTTGTTCCCAAAGTTTACATATTAAAAAATGTATCCAGAATGGTCATTTAGCCTTAGTTGTATCCAGAGGAAAAGATGGCATTATTATGTCAAAGGAAGGACACAACAAATATTTTGCAGTACAAAGTTTCTATCTGCATTTGTACTACTTACAAGCGGAATGATGCAATGGAATTTGTTTGGTGCTACAAAAAAAGCTGTCTAAGGCAAAATTAATGACACAGACAAATTCAGCATCTGCCAAGACATCTAATCACTCGCAACCATTTTGCTGGTTGGAGATGCCTTTGTGGAAACTGACAGCTTTTAATAGCCTGACTTATTCAGCAATTCTCAGAGGACTCTTTCTACCCATCGTGGAAGAGAGGAGATGAGAAATAGCACATGGGTTCATTTTCTTCCTTTACAACTAATCATGCTAATCAAAGGGGAACACCAACATGTGTTCCATTTCATTCTTGCTGCTAAAATAGCTAAGGAACTCCTGTTATCTAACAGAAAAAGGGAGAAGAGCTAAGCCTTACTTCAACACGTACCTCTTAAAAAGAGCATTTCTTGGGGGCGGGGAGACAGAATTAAAGTTTAACAAATACAGGGTTTCACAAAGAACTGTTTATGCACTGCATGACGCAATGTAAACTCAAAATGATCTTATTAAAAAATGGCTGCAGAGTGATAACCTTTTCTTACGACTACAAGGCCTGAAAAGTTCCAGATAAGCAGCAGGTACATTTTAAGAGTATTTGAGAAAATGGTTCTTTAGTTCACACAAAGTGGTCAACTTTTCCTTACAAAAGGCGGTATCTTATCAGGGATCAGAAACAGTTTCCGCCACTCCACAGTCACTTGGTCTCGTCCTCTAAAAAAAAAGAAATACTATCCAACCTTGCAGATTACAGCATAGGAGTATCACAGTTAACCACAACAGTTTTGCCAAAAGCACGATTCATGTTATTTCACCTGTTTCTGAAAAATGTGGACTATTATCAGTTTCTGGGTGACAAATCATCATCAATATTCAACAAAGGAAAATACGAATATTACTGTAATCTTGATATATTTTAAACTAGACTGTGATTACAAAAAAAGGTAAAGGTAGTACCCTGCGCAAGCACCAATCCTTTCCGACTCTGGGGTGACGTCACATCACGACGTTTTCATGGCAGACTTTTTATGGGGTGGTTTGCCATTGCCTTTCCCAGTCATCTACACTTTCCCCCCAGCAAGCTGGGTACTCATTTTACCGACCTTGGAAGGATAGAAGGCTGAGTCAACCTTGAGCCAGCTACCTGAACCCAGCAGCTTCTGCCAGGATTGAACTCAGGTCATGAGTAGAGATTACAAAAAACCCTTTCAAATGCTACAATTCAAATAAACCTAGCTGTACCCCAGATATTGTCAGTAAAATGTAACTTTTCAAATCCTAGCATTATCAGATTCATATTTCTTTTAGATAGATGTGTGAGATTAGTACTGAGCCAACTGTGTAAGTTTAAGAAAGGTGGGAATGGGGGCGCGGAGAGAATATCTGCCTTTAGAAGAGCATGAACAAACAGCTAACTAAAAGAAAAACAAAAAATATAATGCTTCTTACAATGAGAACTCTTATCTGTGATCCTTCAGATAAAACACAAAAGAATATCACAAAATGCATCCATGTTATTGTGGAAGTTCAGAGCTAGTGTTCCTGTAGCATCCCGCCTCTTTAGAGAGACAGTTATTGGCACAAGTGCTAATTTTAAGTGTGCACATTGTATGTGTCTAAAATACCAGTACGAAATTATGGCTTGGACCCCACTGAACATCCCCACCAATTTCCAACGGCAGCAGGTCTTCCTTGCTTTCCTCTTTTCATAAGCAACTGAAAAAGCCCCCCAAAGCGAGCTAACAGGGAAACTGAGAACCCTCCAGAAACAGCATGTGGAAGGAGCTGGAGGTCCACAACCAAAGGGTGCATCAGTGAAAAACTGCCTCCCTTCTTTCAGTGGAAGTATTTTGCTGGATCTAACCCAATGATTTCTGGAAAACACAAGACATCTGGAGCTACCCTTATGAATTTTAGCAGCTACCCAAGTTTCATAGCTTAAAACTTACAAGATTGATTTTCCAAACGTATACAGAAAAAAACCCAAACAGATAGGCTTCCCAATCCCCAGGTCCCAGCGGGGGATCCCCAGTTTTTACAGGCTTCCCCCCACCCCAAGCCAGCTGGCCAGCAGGGAGAAACCCCACCCCCACAGTCACCATATACTTCTAGAGCTCGGGCAGGCTTAGAAACCCGCAAACAGGTCTGTTTTTAACATGTGTGCCTTTAAAGTTGAGCAGGAAACAGGAAGCACTTCATGGGGAAGGGTCAGCAGCAGTTTCATCAAAGCACAGACCCTCCGTTTGTTTTGCTTTCATTTTCAGAGCAAGTAAAGTTGTGGAGGAACCAGACCCAGTAAGTGTATGTGAGAGAGAGGGAGGGAGGGAGGGGGCAGGGGATTCCCCAGTTTGGAAGCCCTCTCCCCACTTTAGAAAGCTTTAGAAAGCGGGGGGAGGGAAATGTCTACTGGGCACTCTATTATTCCCTATGGAGAATGATTCGCATAGGGAGTAATGGGGAATTGGGAATAATGGGGAATTGATCCGCGGGTATCTGGGACTCGGGGGGAGGGAATGTTCTTTGAGGTAGAGGCACCAAATTTGCAGCATAGCATCTGATGCCTTTCCTCAAAACACCCTCCACGTTTCAAAAGGATTGGACCAGGGGGGCCAATTCTATGAGCCCCCAAAGAAGGTGCCCCTATCCTTCATTATTTCTAATGGAGGGAAGGCATTGAAAAGGTGTACAGTCGCTTTCAATGTGATGGCCAGAACTCGCTTTGGAGTTAAATTGTACTTGTTCCAACCTTGCTCATGACGCCATGCCCAATGTCTCCTGGCCCTACCCCAAAGTCTCCTGGCTCCACCCCCAAAGTCCCCAGATATTTCTTGAATTGGACTTGGCACAACCCTACATACAGAAGACAAAATCATTCAGATATTTCTAAGGTAGTTTCCCCACAAAAAAACACAGCACTGGGTCAGCACTACGTAAGTAGCTCAGCAGGCTTTTTAGCAATCATGGTCAAATATCCACAGTCCTGCTAGTAATGCTCAGCATCCAGAAACCAAAATAATATTGCCCCCCAAGTCGGAATGAAGAGTCGGACACAAATGCATTGGTATAAATAATGGGTCACTTTATTAATCATCATAATAAACGGCAAGGGCACCCAAACTGCAGCCTGGTCAGGGCTAAGGGTCTCAACAGACCGCTCCCCTGCCATTTGCGGACAAGAGACCCAGCCCCCAGCCAGAGCTGTGTGACACAGCTCCCGCCAGGCCGGCCCAGCAGGGAGGCACGCCCCAGAGGGTCCAAACACCAGACACACGTCTCAATGGAAGGCATCCTCTAGTCGAGCCTCCAGGAAAGTCTGCATTCTCCCTTCCCAGGTCATCAAACCCCAAGGTTGATCATGCCAGACCCCTAATTCCCCAAAAGGGGGATGCTTCATGGTCCTCCCCTAGCCTCCCCTAGCCACAGTGTGTGTGTGTGTGTGTGTATATATATGTGTGTAAATTTTGCCACTGTGTGACACAGAGTGTTGGACTGGATGGGCCATTGGCCTGATCTAACATGGCTTCTCTTATGTTCTTACACTAAACCCAGGAAAACCTGCCCCACTAAGGCCAAGTCTCTACTTAGGGCTTAGCACCCTTCGGGAAGCCCAATGCTCCCCGCTGCCCTTGCCGGAGATCCCTCAAGAAAAGCATATTACCCTTTTCTGAGAGATGCATCCCATTCCCTTTGTAGAGGTCTGGAAATTTCGTAGAAATATCCGGATGGGGCAGATAGTGGCCCAACTCCCCTTCCAATGCCTTCCTAATTTCCTTGTCAGCTTTGTATCGGGCCCTCTCAATAGCAGCAGGGTCCCAAGCCAAACAAGGCGGGGAATCATGACTGACCAAATTATTGTGGTACCCGGCCATCGCTCTCTAATATACTGAAAATCCTTGCAGGCCTGCCAGACTAAGGCCTTGCCCTTTAAAAGCCCGAGATCATTCCCTCCCAAATGAACAATTAAAACCTGAGGAGGAAGGCTCATACTCCTTTGAAATAACAAAGGCAGCAGGCCCAGCCACTGAAGGCCCCGGCACCCCTGCCACTCAATACAAACATATTGGCTGAGTCCCAGCTGAGAGCCAAACAAAGTTCTCCACGCCTGATGAGCAGCCCAAAACACATGGCTATGGCCACAAACGAGAACTCGGCTCCTCTGGCAAGGAACAACAGCATCTAAAAAGAAAAAACAGTCAAACCAGAATACAAACCAGCAAAACTAGGGACTGAGCAAAGGTCACACATAAGATTTGTAAGTCAATGAGCACCAATGGCCCAAGCGCTGGATGGAGAAGGAAGGGTACCCCAGGGCAGCCGCTGTTGAAGCTACCCCAATTCTAAAGGAATGGGTCCCAAACTGCACCCCAGACAAACCCAGCTCACCTAAAGCCCATGATGTCACAGCCCAAAACTGATGCTTCGTCAACAGGCTACCATTATTGTGGCAGAACAAAAAACCCTCCTTGGGCCCCCGGACTGCCAGATAAGCAGCTAACGCAGCAACTGGGCACAGCTCAAGCTCTGTACAGTTACGCAGCTCAAGCACGGTACCTTTTTGATACTGATCCGTCTTAGAGCGACGGACAGTAATCACCACATGATCTTCAGCTAACCTCACATCCCGTAGCAACAGAGCCTTACCAGAAACATCGTTTCTGGACTGTGCCACTAGCTCACGGATTTTAAGGGCCCCGAAAAATGCTACTAAAGACGCGGCATGGAAAAAACATGCCTCAAAATAAGCAGCACACACCGTGCCCCAAACCCCCTTCAAGCCGCTAAGAATCAGAGGGGACATAGGTTTCCAAGTATCCATCCTAGGTCCGGCCTCTCTGGCTCACCCCTCCAGCATCTTTTGAAGATGAAAATCAGCTGTTTCCTCCTTATAACCCAGCGCCTTACTGGCAAAAGCCAATGCAGACAGGTGCCCCCTAATGGATCACACGGCCCATCCCTTACCTCGAAGCGAAACACAGTAGTGGAGCAACTGCGATATCCTACCTCAGCCCTAAACTCTTCAAACTGCTGCACAGCCCGTTCATAAGACTTCCTGGTGCTAGGCGCAATGGCTAGGCCTATCGCTCTGCAGGCCTCGGCTCTCCAATCAGCCATAGCTTCTGGGGCATTGGCACCACCTCTCAGTTGGCACTGGGGCCAGCTGACGAAACCTCTCCCTCTGTTTACAAAAGAGAGCGTCAGCCACTCCATTACTCACCCCAGGGACATGCTTGGCTAAAAACAATATGTTAAGCCATAGACGACACAGAGTGAAGGCCCTCACCAACCTCATAACCCGCCAGGATTTGGATGAAAGGGAATTAATGACATGGGCTACTGCCATATTATCACACCAAAAATGAACAGTGCAATTGGCCATATTAAGAACATAAGAGAAGCCATGTTGGATCAGGCCAACGGCCCATCCAGTCCAACACTCTGTGTCACACAGTGGCAAAAAAAATTTATATATACACACACACTGTGGCTAATAGCCACTGATGGACCTGTGCTCCATATTTTTATCTAAACCCCTCTTGAAGGTGGCTATACTTGTGGCCGCCACCACCTCCTGTGGCAGTGAATATTGCTCCCCACAGCCAAACCGCAACTAGAATGGGAAAGAACTCGAGAAACGTAAAATCTCGGTTCACTCCTACCTGTCTCCAGGAGTCTGGCCAGCTATCAGCACACCAATGTCCGCGAAAATAGACTCCAAAACCCAAAGACCCAGCAGCATCAGACATGACCTGGAGCTCAGATTCAAGCCTCATGTCCTCTCTCCAAAAAGAGACTCCATTAAAGGACTCCAAAAATTCCTGCCAAACCCTCAAATCTTCCTTCATGCTGCTGGTAACCCGTGTTCTATGCTGAGGCAAGCATAGTCCTGCCATAGCATCGCAAAGCCTATAGAGAAATGCTCGCCCCGGGGCAACCACTTTGCAAGCAAAGTTAAGGTATTCAACTAGCTGCTGCAACTCAATCAAGGTGACCTTCCGCTTAAGAAGAAAGGAATGAAAGGAGGGTCCTGCCCAAAAAATTCTACAATTTTTGGAAAAGGTATCCTGGACAGCTGCTCCACAGTGTCTATTTCAATCCCCAAAAAGATCAGCTTCTGGGCCGGACCCTCCATTTTTTCCTGAGCCAAAGGAACCCCAAGTTCCGCAGCCAGCTCTATAAAGCCAGACAGCAGCTGAGCACAACGCCCAGTCCCTACAGGACCCACAAAAAGGTAGTCATCCAAATAATGAATGACATCCTGCAAACCCACTTTCTCGCGAACAGCCCATTCCAAAAATGTGCTGAAGCACTCAAAAGCTGAACAGGATACAGAGCAGCCCACTGACAATGCTCTGTCCATGTAAAACTGGCCCTCAAAGGAAAAACCCAAGAGTTCCAAATCAGTGGGATGCCCTGGTAGAAGGCGAAATGCAGATTTAATATCGCACTTAGTCAACTCCCCACCCACCTCGCAGCATCTCACCACGGCTACGGCCTGATCAAAACTAGTATACCTAACAAGAGCATAAATGCTCAGGAATCCCATCATTAACGGACTTCCCTTTGGGGAAGGAAAGATGGTGAATCAAATGAAATTCCCCAAGAGCCTTTTTAGGCACAATGCCCAAAGGGGAAACCTTAAGGTTATGCACAGGGGGATGGGGGGAAAGGGCCCAAAATCCTGCCCTCAGCCAACTCTTTGGCAATCTTATCTTTAACAACCTGCTGTAAACACTTATCAGAACTAAGATTCCCAGACATAAAAGGGGCCTGCGGCCCCCCAAAAAGGATCCTAAAACCAAATTTAAAACCTTTTAGCAAGTAAACACTGTCAGCCCTTCTTGGGTACATAGACAGCCAGCGCTCAAGCAGACCCACCCTTATTGGACTGGGCCCCTTTTCCAGCCTGATAAGATCCTCCCCCGCCCCCACTAGGCTTCTTTTGATTCTTGCATCCCCGGGCTTTCGGGCAGTTATTGAAGGAGTGGGACCCACCACACATGGGGCACTCATGCTTGAACTGGCAAGCCTTTCTGCTACACACTCCCTGAGAACCAAACTCCCAACAAAGCAGGCGGGGTTGAACCGCCTGCCCCGCAGAACTGCAGGAAGAGACAGATAACACTGAGGAGCTCGCACCAGACCTGGCCAACAAATGATCGCTATCAGAACTAAATTTGGCTGAGCTGGGGACATGACCTGCAGCCACAGCTGCTGATGAATGCGGTCCCACTGAAGGGAAGGATACAAGGCCGCCCTCATCCTAAACTCCTCATCATACTGCATCCAGGCAGACCTGCTAAACGTCGTGTACCCTTTGTAAATTATGTCCATGTATTGGATAAGGGCAGCCGCCCTCCAAGGCTGAGCCCTAGCAATCACCCCAGCGTAGATAAAAAACCCAGGCAGCCAATTAGCCCAAGTCCGCTCCACTTTGTGCTTCTTCAACTTGTCTTTCTCTTTTTCATCTAACTCCTCTTTGTCCTTTTTCTCCAACTCCCGAAAAAGGAGGGAGAAAATATCCACATGCCCTTTAAGATTTTTTCCCTAGTTGCAGGTAACAAAAGGCAACGCTACATCCCCTAAGGGTAATGCAGTAAAAGGAACCATCCCATAAGGAGAAGGGGCACCCCAATTCCCCAAAAAAGAGCCTGCAACCCCATAAAATGGCCTGCAACCAAGCTCCACTAGAGCCACAATGACCCGTTGGCCAAGCCCAATTTGATAATGAGCCCGAACCTAAAGGGGAAGCAAACCCTGTACTCACAGCAGGGATGCCCTGCCTAGCAGGCGCAGCAGAACTCCAAGCCCCCATGGCCAAGCCAGCCCAGCATACACCTGCAAAGTGTCCCCAGCCTTACCAACATATCCAGCAGGTACCAGTGTTGACCCAAGTCCAGCAACTCCTGACGATGACCCCGACACTGTGTCTGGACCGCCAAGACCCATGGCACTGCAAGCGATGAAAGCACCAGATCTGCCCTCAAGGATAGACAACCTGGTTAACACATTCTCTTGGAGCTCCTTTTTAGAAGCCTTTCCCCTTCCCCCCCGCCAGAAGGAGAAATACCAGACACCTGTTCCAGCACCCATAGCCTCTGCATAATATTATCACTAACTGCCTCATCACCTTCCTCATCAGATGATGACAGAGGGGGTGGAGGCCTCTTAGCAGGTGCCTTAGGGGCCTTGGGCGCTGGCTTTTTTCCCTTTGACCTACCAGACCCTTTTCCACCTGACATCCTTATCAGTTAAGTCAACCCTCAAAATGGCCACCAAACAAGAGCCCACTAAAATGGCCGCCTTTCCGTAAGGAAGAAAGGGAGCCCAAAATGGCCAACACCCCACACCACTAAAGGGGAAGCAAAGTGATTGACCCAGCTAAATCACAACCCCCCCCCCCAACTCACACCTAGAGTCCTAGACCAAAGCAAAAAAACCCTTCCCTGCCCAAGGGGGAGAGGGCGAGCCACCCAGCTGATGACAAAGGAAAAAGGAATACCGCCGCCTTGACTGAAGATCCCTCACAAAGCCACCGCAGACCCGACGACTGCTGACAGGCCCCAGGAGCCCCCAGGCCCTACTCAAGAGGAGCCTCAAGTGCCAAAGTGGCCCCCGCCACACTCAGAGACACGCAGCTCGTGTCTCTCACAACCACCCAACGCCGATGAAGAACGGGGCCTCTGTCCCCGCACGAACCGCACGCTCCTCACATGAGCCTGTTCCTCGCCTGATCTCCACAAGGACTGCAACAGGGAGTGGAGGTCTGGCCGTTACAACGGCCTGGCCCTGCCCCCTAAATTGCGCGTCCAAACGGGCTGTCTCTCCTCCCTTCCCTCCAGGGAGGCAAAGCCTGCTTCTGGAGCCTAGCAGCTTTGCTGCAGGCTGCAAGCACTAGATGTATCTGAATGCCTTACTTCATATTATATAGAGGGTGAAAGGAAGACAGTGACACTGCACAACCTGCTATGTTTATCCAATAGCTAGACAATCTGAAAGCAGTCATGAAAGATTAGGGTCAGTTTTAAGAAACTGACATTATTTGGAACATGTGCACCACATTTATATTTTATAGTGTGTTCATTTATATTCCAATTTTCTCCCCAATAGGAATCCAAAGTGGCTTACAACTTTGTCCCTTTTTCCATTTGACCCTCCCAACAACAACTCCAAGAGGAATGTTAGGCTGAACATGTGTGACTGACTCAAGGTCACCCAGCACGTTTCCATCACAGAATGGTGATTCAAACCTGGAATTCATCCTAGTCTGACACTCTAACCACTACACCACACAAGCACAGTCAAGTTCAGGGAACAGGAGTGAACTAAGGGATGGGCACATGCAGCCATCATGCAATTGTTTCAGCCAGCACACTAGAATTTAAAGAGTTGAGCAACAAGCCTGGGATAAAAGAGAACAATTATGCGGTAGGGTAGGTGATTTAGTTCAGGTGCAGTTTGAAGATATGTCATCAGGGCACTAAAAAGTACACTCACTGGTGCTTTATGAATTTTCCCTTCAATTTTTTAAAAAGGAAAACTAGCTCTTTATTTTGTTTAGTTTGCTGTTCAAGCATTTCCTTTTAAAGCTCTTTCCTAATTTTCTAGGAATGCGGCACTTGTGGAATGCTAACAGTACTACTGGCCAGAAGAAGAGGAAACGCACGCCTACAGGAACACAGCTCATTAATCAGTTCATAAAGCTGTTGTCAAGCACTGAATATAATTCACAATGAGAACAAGTTTATATAGAAGCCTTTCCACGTACTTTCGGATTAGCTTTTACACAGCAATCTAGTAAAGCAGGAATGATTCACTGGAAGGGAGACTACTTTAAAACCATTAATTTCTGGTTCTTTCCTTTTGATTAATTCTTCTAAACATTTCAGAGTAATTTCATATTAATTTATGAAAATGTATTAATGCTTTTTCTCCAAATTCCTGGAACTATGATAATTTCAAATAAAATACACAAGAATCTTAGATTTGTATAACATTATTGACAGGAATTCTAAGAGCTAGAGTAAAATCTTTCAAGTAATACCATCTTGAAGTTTTTCAAATCATATCATTTTATTTCCCCAGTCTGCCTTTACAAATAACCAAATTTTAGAAAGTATAACTGGCATTAAATTACAAAAGTGACCCCTAATATAATGCATATGGGCACCATGGCGCCTGCCAGGGCTTTTTTTTGAGCAGGAACGTTCAGGAATGTAGTTCCTGCTGGCTTGGTGTTAGGGGTGTGGCCTAATATGCAAATGAACCTTTTCTTTAAAAAGTTCTGTTTGTGACAATGTTTATGTCAGAGGATGTGGCCTAATATGCAAATAAGTTCCTGTTGGGTTTTTTCTACCAAAAAAGCCCTGGTGCCTGCCAATGCATTCCCTAGCTGCCATTTGCTTCAACAAAGAATAATTTTCTCAATGCAGACAGCCAGTCCTGGCTTTCCTCTGCATACTTCAGAAGAGCCTAAGAGCAATCACCTTTGTGTCTAAAAGGAGCAAAGTTATTTCTATAGGAGGAGGCTTACTTGCAACCTCCCAACCTCCCAGTGGGCATTAGGACCATGTTACTGGTCCAAATGCCCACCGGCAGCAATTTTTTGGTGGCAACTATCCCACTCCTATTTTGTAAATTCCAAAAGTATCCACAGACCCCACAAGACCTCTGTGAATTACAATATAATTTAAAAACTAGCTGTGTTAGTAACTCACAGCAATAACAACAGAATTCTGCGGCAAATGAATATTAGCAAATAGCTTCTAGCATCAGCTCATTTCATCACACATGCCCTGTAGCTTTCCTGAGTACGGTGCTAGCTGATCGGTAGCTGAGCATAACTAGGCTATCTCAGAGAAAGCTGATTATTCAGACTCAGCCCTGGATTAACCATTAAGCAAGCATGTGCTTAGCACACAAGGGAACACCTTAAAGATGAAATGTTTTTCTCAGTCATTCTGAGAAAATAGCTATCCGTAAGAAACGATAAGCAGTGGAACCACTGGCACCGAGAAGGGGTGGCAGGCAGCAGGGGCAAGCTGGATGCCTTGTCTCTGCTAAGTATAGAAGCAGTTTTGTTATGCCAGATTAGTTTTGAGGACTTGATCAAAGACTTTGCAATTCTGCACAGGATTCTTATATGAAAACAATGTTCTTTAGCCAAGAGTTTTGAATACGGAAATATTCAGAAATTATTATACTGAGTAATTACAGCTCTTAGTCTAGTTAATACCAAACCCTTACATTTAAAATCATCCCCTTCTACTACAAAAGTACAGAGTCAGCAACCACAAATATTGCAGACTACAGTTATCCATCCATCATTTGCAAATTGAAGATACTGAATTAAAAAAAACACACACCAGAAGGTGGGGTTGCTATTAAATTAAAAAGTCCATTTTAAATGTTTTCTTGACTCTATGGGTATTCTACCAGCCTTGGCAAGTGACTCTTAAAGATCACTAGTAAAAACATACAAACCAAGGATCCCTATGCCTCAAAAATGCCCTCTTCACAGAATCCTTCCAATTCCAGCTTCCATCTTAAAACAGGAAACACAGTTTCATCTTTGTTATGTATGTGGTTAAAGGATGTGAATCATTAAGGGGTTTCTGCCTGGCTTATTGGAGCCATGAGAGCAGAGCTTGAGGACTTAGGAACAATAGGCAGTAGGATCCAAATCCCTGCTACCCGGGACCAACCACAGGTCCCCTGCCTATCTGAATGACCCAATCACGTGCTTGCGTGGGAACCTAGAGTGTATATAGGTTTGGCCCCGTTGGCCCAGTTCTGAGTCTTGTAGGAGCAGCCATATACCATAAATAATAATAAAGAGCTATTATCACTGTTCTCTTACCTCCTCAATGCTTTGAACCCACCATATTATAGTGGCAATGAGGACGGGATTATGGTAAACAATTCAGCACTACACCGCGCATTGCAGCAACCGCCACCTGCTCTGCGCATCGCACCGCCATCACTAAAAAAGGTCGCCACACCAGGAACCAAAAATGAGCACTCCTGCAGACTCCAGTGCATCAGCGCCTGCAACGGCTCCTCTGAGGCCCAGCTCCAACCAGGCCACTGCGTCAGGATCACCCGGGCATCTCCCAGAGTTCAATCCCGCTTACCCAGAGCGGTGGGAGAGATGGGAGAAGAGACTAAGCTTCTATGTCCTTTACCACTACATCATTAATTAGCTAAAGAAGAAATGGTTTTTGTTCAGCCTATGCGGAGAAGACACGCTGGAGCTAGCGGAGAACCTGATCTCGCCCATGTCGCTGACCGACAGCCTACCAGGTCATCACAGAGAAGCTTACAGAGTACTTCTCACCTCAGCCAACCCAGACATCCAGGCGCCTAGATTTTTTACAAACGGGTCCAGAAGGCCAACGAGACTGTCACCATGTTCCTGGAAGAGCTGCGCCGCTTCTCCCAGGAGTGCGCCTTCGCTAACCTCGAGGAGGCTCTACTGGACCGTTTTGTAGCTGGTCTCCGAGACAAGAAGCTACAAGCGAAACTGACAAGACACAAGACCCTCACACTGGAAGACACCCTGAGTGAGGCGGCTGCCTACGAAACATCACACAAAGAGCAGTGCACAACAGGAGCGTACCAGGTTGCCAGTGGGTCCAACATGGAAGACTCCGATGAGAAAGACGCAGTAAAGATGCACTAGGCCCCGAAATGCCAACTGCCACAACCAACCAAGCCTGTCCTGATGGGAGGATGCCCCAGCTGCGGGGAAGCCCATGAGCGTCGTTCCTGCAAGTTCTGGAACGCCATTCGCTGCATGTGTGGAAGGACCGAACATCTAGCATGTGTTTGTCGGTCAAAGCCGCTGCACCAAGGAGGCACCTCATGACAGAAAGATGGCTGCTGCCATGAGGTCACACTCATGGAAGACATCCAGGCACTCACCATGGTGGAGGACCAAGTATGCCAACTTCCTATGGCTTCCCCTGACAAATTCAAAGTGACTATGCTAATAGAGGGCAGGCCCTGCAAAATGGATGTAGACTTCAGGGCGGGCCAGAAGGTCATCTCGGCCTGCACATTCAGGGAATTGTGCCCAGTGGGGGAATCCCAGTTATGCCCGGTAAGGAAGGTCCATGTAAGATACAGCTTGTTTTCAGGCAAGCTTTCCCTTATTGTAGTTGAGGGGGATCTGTGTAGCCTACTAGGGTGGTCCTGGTTTGAGGCCCTCGGAATCCGGGTAACGGGTATCCACCACACCCCTGCCCAGAGAGACTTTCAGAAGGGGTGCAAAGAATTCCTCACTGTTTTCGATGGCACCCTGGGAACGTACACTGGCCCCCTCCCCCTAGTGACCTTACAACTAAATACAAATGTGCAGCCCATAAAGCTGAAGGCCCAGCGCAAGCCCCTAGCTCTGAGACCCAAGACAGAGGAGGAGCTAGACCGCCTCGTGGCTCAAGGGGTCCTGGAGCTGGTAGCAAACGCCAAATGAGAAACCCCAATAGTCACTCCAATAAAGCCCAACGGCAGCGTGCACATTTGTGCAGATTACAAATGCACTATTAACAAGGCGCTGCAAGGCCATGTTTATCCGGTTCCAGTAGTCAGTCATGTTCTAGCCTCTCTAGCGGGAGCTAAGATTTTCAGGAAGCTTGATCTGGCTCAGGCATATCAGCAGCTCCTGGTGGATGCCATCACCGCAGAGGCACAGACTATTGTCACGCACAGGGGCAATTTTGGGTCAAACAGCTGCAGTTTGGCATCAGCGTAGCCCCGGGGATCTTCCAGAACTTAAACTCTCTCCTTAAAGGGATTCACGGGGTCCAGCTGTTCTTTGATGATGTGGTGATTGCCGCAGCCACAGAGGAAGAATTTGCATCCCGCCTCCGGGCCGTATTGCAGCGTTCTGACGGGGCGGGGTTGGAAGTAAAAAGGGAAAAGTGTGAGTTGGGGGTTTCCACCATTGACTTCCTGGGGTACACGGTGGATGTGAAGGGAATTCACTCAGCACAGGACAAAATCAGGACAATATGTGATGCGCTGGCCCCCATGAACAAGGTGGAGCTACAGTCAATTCGGGAACTCCTTAACTTTTACTACACCTTCCTTCCCCACAAGGCGGCAGTAGCAGAGCCTCTGCATCGCCTCTTGGACAAAAGGGCTCCATGGGCTTGGGGTCGCCGGCAAGCTGCTGCCTTCCAGGCAGTGAAAGACATCTTGATTTCCAATAGCTTGCTGGAGTACTTCGACAAGCGGCTTCCCATCGTCTTGGCCTGAGACGCTTCACCATACAGGCTGGGGGCAGTCTTGGCACATGTGCTTCCGGACAGCCACAAGGTCCCAGTAGCATACTATTCTAGGACTTTACAAAAGTCGGAGCGCAACTATGCACAGATCGATAAGGAGGGCCTGGCCATAGTGGTGGGGGTAAAAAAATTCTATGACTATTTGTATGGCCAGCCCTTCACAATCCATACAGACCACAAGTCCCTTCTCAGTTTGTTCGCCCCCGACTGCCAAACGCCGCAAATGCTCTCCCTGCGGGTTTTAAAGTGGTCCATCTTTCTTGCAGGGTACCAGTACGACCTACAATACTGGCCAGGGAAGGCGATGGGTCATGCAGATGTGCCGAGTCGGCTGCTGCTGCCCTCCATGAACCCTGATCCGGCTCTGGCATACCAGATCATGTCATTGGAATCCCTTCCGGACTGTCCAGTGCACATCATGGACATCACCCACTGCTCCAGGAAGGACAAGATCCTCTGGACTGGATATGGAGGGGATGGCCTACCAGCTAGGTGGGGTCAGAATTTTCGGCATTTGTGGTGGTACCCCCAGGGCTGAGGCAGAAAGTCCTCAATGCGCTGCACGAGACCCATCCTGGTGTAGTGTGCATGAAGTTGCTGGCCTGCAGTTATGTATGGTGGCCAGGGATCAATGATGCCATTGTGTCCTGGGTAGCCCGATGCCAGCCATGTCAGGAGACCCGTCCAGCCCTGCCTAGAGCCCCAGTGCAACAGTGTGAACACACATATAACCCCTGGTCTCACCTGCACCTCGACTTTGCAGGGCCTTTCCAGGGGCAAATATTCTTTCTAATTGTAGACTCCCACTCTAAGTGGTTAGAGGTAATCCCAGCTTGGGCATCCGTACACCTCCAAAGTCTGGAAGCATTTCCGACTAGTGCTAGCTATGCAGGGCCCGGATCAGTCATGGGCAGGACTCTGCCCACCTGACTCCGGGGGGGATGCGGAACCACCTGCGGAAGTACCACCAGGCGGTGCTTCTTAAAGGGGAGAAGCAGGCTGGTGCTGGGGTTGTCCTAGCGGCCAACACCACCCAGCCAGGAGGTCTGTCCCATTGTGACTACCTCCAGAGCTCCCCAGGAGAGTTCCATGACAAGGCAGGAACGCCAGCCATCTCTGCCTGAGATGTTTGATGAGGGTGGCACCTGTGTGCTAAGAGGGGGAATCAGCTATGGCAGGAGGGTGATCACCTGGAACCTTGCCAGGTCGGTCGCCCATAGGTTTCCATTTTCAGTGGTCGAGAATCCTGGGGTGCTAGTGTTGCTCGAGTACCTGGCACTCTGGTACAAAGTTCCTGCTAGAACCACCATTACCAGGACCATTGTGCCATCTATTTTCAGGGCAACCGCCTGATCAGTGACGTCAGCACACACTGGAACTCCACCTGTGCCATGCTGGAGCGCATGGTGGAGCAGAGAGCAGCCCTGGATGCCTTTGTCTCTGAGACGAGGGTCTTTCGGGATTAGAACCATCTCACCCAAGAGGATTGGGTGGTCATTTCTCAGACTGTGGAGGTTCTTGGGCCCTTCAAGACCCACACAGAAATGCTCTCATCTGACATGGCAAGCATCGCACTGGTTGTCCCCAAGGTCCACATGGCCCGTGAGGATCTGGCCTCGTTTCTAGTGCCAGCTCAGGCTCTGATTTTTGTGAGGGAGGAGGTGTTGTTGCCTGATTTGGCCTGAGGTTGGAGGCTGCAGTGGTCCTTTCTGTATTATTAGGCATGTGTGAATGGGGACTGGGGAAATTTGGATTGCTTTGCAGAGTTTAAACCAGCATTCACTTTTAGCTTGGGGATGGATGAGGGGTGGGGTGGTGCACTGCCAATCAGTTTGTGAGTGAGTTTTTGGGCTGTCTTTGGACTCTAGTCTATGTTTAGTGGCAGATCGTTTTACAACCACCTTCCAAGCGCGCGCCAAGAGAGGATGCAGGCACAAGTAGGTGCTCACTTCATTCACTCTCAAAGGCTACGTTCGGGAAGCCGAACAGAGGCAAATTGACCTTCAGGAAAACCAACTGCTGAACTGTCCAGGGTTACAGGCGATTGCAATGTGGGCAAACAATCTCACCCATATGCAAAAAGATGTTCTCGCTCTGCATGCTCGTCGGTGGGGTTGAGAGAAACGCCTTGCCCACAGAGGAGACGGCCAGCCAGACCCCCTCCTTCGCGACCCAGTAGGCCAAAGGAGATGTTTCCTGTGACTCGTTGGGCTCCAAAAGATAGTCCCTCATCATCACAGCACCCATCACTCTCAGGGGCCTACCACTCGCAGAGGGGCCAACGAGCCACCCGATGAGTGTCATCTTGGCACTCTTCTTGGCATGAGTCTGGTGGGAAACATTGCCTAGCCGGGGAGGTTGGGGATGAACAGCAGTGGAAGTGGCAGATGAGCTGCTTCCACCCCCCTCCCTGTCAGAACTGGAACGAACTTCAGACAATTCCAATACTTGTTACAAAGTTAGGATCTTTATTGAAGAACTACAGTGCTGGAGCAACGAGATAACAGTGATGCCGGGTCCTGGCATTTGGTTACATTTTATGCCATCAGTAAAGTACAATAAAGCTATCATTCACACGGTTACAGACAAGTGTCTCTTTTCCCAGGCTTCGTTATCAGAAGGGAGGAAGCCTCCCCGTGGTGAAGGCCAAACGGCCTGTCTTCAAAAGGGCACCTGTGGATGTTGAACAGAGACTATCTGTCTCCCGGCCTGGAGCCCTAAATATTTGAAATAGCTACGAGGGCAGGGTTAATGGTTCAGGCTATAGACTCTGTGTTAGTGTTAGGTTACAGCATGGAGTCGGTTTGGCCAAGGCAGACAGAGAGAAAGTTACAAGTTCTGACATACTGCCCCCCCTTAACTCTTCGCCTTGGGCTTGTGTGGGTACAGTAGGTGAAACCTTTTAAGCAATTGCGGGGCGGATACATCACTAGCCTTTACCCACTCATCACAGCTCGGGGGGAAGTATTTCCAACTGATAAGGTAGTACAACACACCCCGTTGGACTTTGGAATCCAAAATCTCCTGCACCTCATGGTGACTCTGCCCCCTCACTAGCGTCGGAGGCGGTTCCGGAGGGCGAGGGTGAAAGGACGTAGCTCCAGGGTCTTTGCGAAGAAGGCTGCAATGAAAAACAGGGTGGATCTTACTCAACGATTTAGGAAGCTCAAGTTCTACGGTCACCTTATTGATAACCTTTTTTTATTTTGAAGGGTCCCAAGTATTTCAAAGCGAGCTTGCGACACCCCTGCGGGAGGGGCAAGTTTTTGGTGGACAAAAAGACTGCCCCCCCTTTTTCAACTCCCACTGGGGGTCGTGCTTTTTGTCGAAGTGGCGTTTGTACTCCTCCTTCGCCTCTTCCAGGTTTTCTTGGATCACCTTCCACCCCCCCCCCCCCGTATCCCTTCCCACCATTGTTGACAAGAAGTGGGTTCCGGGGACCCGGATGGCAGAGGGAGGTTGGGGAAGGGTTTCCCTTCGTAGCCGTTGACTATCTGGAAGGGGGAGGTTTTGGTCGAGCTATGGAGGCTGTTGTTGTACCCATATTCTGCGAAGGGGAGCAATTCCACCCAGTTTGTTTGTTGGTAGTTAATATAGCACCTCAGGTATTGCTCAAAAAGCCCGTTAACCCTCTCCGTCTGTCCGTCCGTTTGCGGATGGTAGGCGGAGCTAAGCCCCTGTTCAATACCTGCTAGTTTGCAAAACTCCCGCCAGAAGTTGGCAACGAACTGTGGCCCGCGGTCACTAATGACCTTGTCAGGGAACGAGTGAAGGCGGACCACGTGATTAAAGAACAGCTGGGCTAATCTCTTGGCAGTGGGGAGCTTTTTGCAAGGGATGAAGTGGGCTTGTTTGGAGAACGTGTCCACCACCACCAATATCACCGTTTTCCCTTGGGAAGGGGGGAGCTCCACAATGAAGTCCATGGAGACTACTGCCCAGGGGCGGCTTGCTGTTGGAAGGGGGACTAAGTGGCCAGGTAGTTTCCCCCCTCTGCGCTTGGACATGATACATGTGGGGCAGGCAAGGACGAACTCAGAGACATCCCTCTTCAGTTTGGGCCACCAAAACTGTCGGGTAATTAAGTTGAGAGTCTTTACATACCCGAAGTGACCGGCTAAGCAGCTGGAGTGGCCCCGCTCGAGGACTTCCCTTCTCAAAGACTTAGGCACATAAATTTTCCCTTTGTGAAACCAGAGCCCCCCTTCCCCCTTTTCGAGACCATCGGGTCGTTCCGTCCCCTCTAGCTCCGCTTCTACTGCGAAGTGCTCCTTCTGCTGCGGGTCGAAGGCCCCGGTTTGCTTCCCTGAACGGGTGGTCACTCCCCCCGCGATGGCGGAGGGGGAAATGAGAGAGTCGATTACTTCCTCTCTCTGGCTGTCATGCTGGGGCATGCGTGATAACGCGTCAGCCAAAAAGTTTTTGGTGCCGGGGATGTGCTTTAGCACGAAGTCTAATTTGGCGAAGAATCCCGCCCACCGGATCTGTTTTGCGGTCAGTTTGCGGCGGCCGGTGAGGGCCTCCAAGTTCTTGTGGTCGGTCCAAATTTCGAAAGGGACTCGGGCTCCCTCTAGCCAGGATCTCCATGTTTTGAGAGCAAACATGACTGCAAAAGCCTCTTTGTCCCACACTGACCAGTTCCTCTGTTCATTGGAGAATTTGTGGGAGATATAAGCACAGGGACGGAGTTCCCCCCCCCTCATTTCTTTGCATCAATATGGCTCCTACGGCGACGTCGGAGGCGTCACATTGCACCACAAAGGGTTTCAGTTCATCGGGGTGAGCTAGTACCGGTTTGGAGGTGAAAAGCTGTTTGAGCTCATTAAAAGCTTGGTGGCACTCCGGCGTCCACGTTAGGCGTGCGCCGGGTTTTTTCGCCTCGTCCCCTTTTCCCTTGGTTTTGAGGAGCTCAGTGAGGGGGAGCATTACCCGGGCGAACCCCTTGATGAACCCGCGGTAAAAATTTGCGAACCCGATAAATGATTGGAGCTGCCGTCGGGTTCGAGGGGGTTCCCAATCTAAGACCGCTTGAACTTTTGCGGGGTCCGTCGCTAGTCCCTTCCCCGACACTCGGAACCCAAGGTAATCTAGTTCCGTCTTGTGGAACTCACATTTTGACAATTTAGCATACAATTTGTTTCGGCATAGGGTCGCTAACACCTTTCTCACCAATGGTACATGCGACTCAAGGTCTTTTGAGTAAATAATGATGTCATCCAGGTACACCACCACCCCCTTGTACAAAAATTCTCTTAACACTTCATTGATAAAGTTCATGAACACCCCCGGCGCCCCCTGAAGTCCGAAGGGCATCACTAGGTATTCAAATTGTCCCATGGGCGTGTTGAATGCCGTTTTCCACTCATCTCCCTCTTTAATCCGCACGCGAAAGTACGCGTCGCGGAGGTCGAGTTTGGTGAAGATTTTACCCTCGGCCACTGTGCTCAATAGATCTTTTATCAGCGGGATCGGGTAAGCATTCGACATGGAAATCCCGTTTATCCCGCGAAAATCTGTGCAAAGCCTCAAACTACCATCCTTCTTCTTGCGGAATAGGACCGGAGCTGCGTGGGGGGCCGTGGCCGGCCGGATGAACCCCCGCTTCAAATTTTTATCAATGAATTTTCTCAGCTCCGCTTTCTCCGCCCAACCCATCGAGTAGAGCTTTGCCTTGGGTAACTCCTGCCCCGGGATTAGTTCGATGGCACAATCGGTAGGGTGGTGCGGAGGAAGCTCGTCCGCCTCACGCTCACTAAAAGCTTTCCTTAAGTCTCTGTACTCCTTGGGGATCGCCCCTATCTCTTCGAGAGTGAGGCAGAGTCTTTCGTTCTGGGGAGGGGCTTTGGGGCCCCACTCAGTCCTCCAGTGGTGGTGCTCGCACCGCCAGTCAGGGAATCGCACAATCTGTTCAGCCCATCGAATGTCTGGTTGGTGCCGGGCGAGCCACCCTGCACCCACCACCACGTCAAAGGAAGACGAGGGGGCGATAACGAAAGTCTCTATCCCCCAGTGGTCTTCTGTCCCTACGGGGGTCGCCTGGGTCTCCAAAGCGCAGGGCTCCCCCCTCATGGTGGACCCATCCATTTGCTCGAATTGGATGGGATGGGGCAGGGGGGACGTGGCCAGTCCTAATGCCTCTACTAGGCGCGGGGTAATAATGTCTCGGGTGCACCCTGAATCAATCAGGGCGTGGGCGTGCATAAACCGCTTGAGGTTGGGGTTCAGGAGGGTGACCGCCATAAACAATAAACCCCCGGTAACTCTCACCGTCAGTAGTGCCGGCGTTTCCTGGACCTGCTTTGCGGCACTGATTAAAGCAGGTCGCTGTCGTTTCCCGCCGACTCCTGGTCCCAGGACTCCTCGCTGGATTCCTCTATGGTGGTAACATCCTCGTCAATCGCCAAGGAGGTGGCGACGGCGCCCCGACTGGGCTCCTTGGAGCGACCGCCTTTCTTCTTTTGCGCGGTGGGCGCCGGCTTGGGTTGAGTCGGGGTCGGTGTCTGCCGCACCAGACAGTTGGCGGCTAGGTGGTTCGGGTCTCCGCACCTGAAGCACTTGCGGGCCGCGGTGGTAGGGGTTGAAGTTGTGGGGGATCGCTTCCCCTCGGGCTTGCCGGACGCGGGACTCGGCTTCCCTCCCTTCCTGCCTTGCTGCTGGCGCCGCATCCCGACGTGTTGGAGGTCGGTTTCCACCTCTCCCGCCAGCTGGATCCATCCTACCAAGGTGTCGGGCCTCCCTTGGTGGTAGCATCGGTC
Source organism: Heteronotia binoei (assembly GCF_032191835.1). Lineage (NCBI taxonomy): Eukaryota > Metazoa > Chordata > Lepidosauria > Squamata > Gekkonidae > Heteronotia > Heteronotia binoei. The sequence continues at coordinate 423,563 of NW_026799990.1, forward strand.
AAGGATGTTTGCGTTCAGTCCATTCTTGAACGCGGTGTACTTCATCACCTCGTTCCAGCCCCTGGCCGCCGCGCAGTGGCCCATGAACTCGGTGGCATACTCTCGCGTTGTGCGGTTCCCTTGCTCGATCCTTTGCAGCGCCTCGATGGCCTTTTCCTCCCTCAAGGGATCACCGTACTGGCGGAGCATCGCTTGCAGGAAATCGGCTACTGTGGCCAGCTCGGGCTTTCTTCCCGTGTATAGCCCCACGTACCATTTCCGCGCCGGTCCCCTCAACCTGGAGGCGATGTGGTCGACCCGGCTCGCCTCAGTGGGGTAGCCCGCTCCCCAGTGCGTAAAAAATGTGTTGCACTGGATGGTGAAGTATTCGACTTCGTCCCCGTCGAACGTAATCTTTAGTTCCCTGGTCCCTCCACCATCCCCCCCGGCCGGGGCGGCGGGGCCTGCTGGGGCCGGCACCACCGGGGCGGCGGGAGCGGGGGCCGCTGGTGCTGCCGGGGCGGCCGGGGCGGCGGGTGCCGCGGGCGGCGCGGGGGGGGCCCGGTCCGCCCGGTGGTGGGGCCGGAGGGGCGACCGGTGGTGGCTCCGCGGGACCCCCCGCTCCTCCACCCGCGGGGCCCGGGGGCGGAGGAAGCGGCGCTGCGGGTGCGGCGCCTCGGAGGGCGCGGATCTGGTCGCGGATCGCGCCTATGTTCTGCTGCATTTCCTCGGCCATCAGCACTCGGGACGCGTGGACCTCATCGTGGATCTCCTTCACCCAATCGAACAGCTCGTTGCGCAGCGTTCGGATCGGGTCCCCACCGCCGTAGGTGCCGAGTCCCTCGTCTCTGGCCTCGTCCTCCTCTCCTTCCCCTCCTCCTGTGGCGAGGACGCGGTATCGCTGTTCCGCGGCGTCCATAGTGGCCGTGGATTTCCTCGGGCTCCAGGTCCGTGGAGGGAAGGCGTCGACGGAGAAGGGTGTGGGGACTTTGAGTTTGCGTCTTGCCCCCGTTACCTTCGGGTCTAAGGGTTCCTCCTCCGGTGGTATGCTGGGCTCTCCGTTGTCTGGAGCCTTTGCCGCCATTGGGCCAGGTTGCCAGTCCAGATAAGTCCCAAAATAAAAGGATCACTGTTATAATGTCAGAACTGGAACGAACTTCAGACGATTCCAATACTTGTTACAAAGTTAGGATCTTTATTGAAGAACTACAGTGCTGGAGCAACGAGATAACAGTGATGCCGGGTCCTGGCATTTGGTTACATTTTATGCCATCAGCAAAGTACAATAAAGCTATCATTCACACGGTTACAGACAAGTGTCTCTTTTCCCAGGCTTCGTTATCAGAAGGGAGGAAGCCTCCCCGTGGTGAAGGCCAAACGGCCTGTCTTCAAAAGGGCACCTGTGGATGTTGAACAGAGACTATCTGTCTCCCGGCCTGGAGCCCTAAATATTTGAAATAGCTACGAGGGCAGGGTTAATGGTTCAGGCTATAGACTCTGTGTTAGTGTTAGGTTACAGCATAGAGTCGGTTTGGCCAAGGCAGACAGAGAGAAAGTTACAAGTTCTGACACTCCCCCTCAGCTACCGGCACTGGGCCCATCCTGACTCTGCAGCACTCGACCTTCTGGAAGAGCTCGTCTCGCCAGCGATCGAGCTCGTTGGCCTGCTCAGCAATCGTGCCCTTAAGGCGCGGGTCTAACATGGTCGCCATCATGTAGACCTTATCCTGGGTGAAAGTCTGAAAGAGAGCCTCAAATCCTTCATCCAGCGGTGCGCGCCCTGGTTGTTAGGCTGCAGGACAAGGTTTACAGATTCAAAAATAGAAGACATTGTATGAATAATGAAGGTGCTACATACTAGAAACAGTGCAGTAGATTATTACTATCCCATACAGAAGCAGCCTTCTGTGCTGTTCAGAAAATTACTATTCATTTTAACCAGGGCTTTTTTTGTAGCAGAAATTCCTTTGCATATTAGGCCACACACCCGTGATGTAACCAATCCTCCTGGAGATTACAGTAGGCCCTGTAACAAGAGCCCTGTAAGCTCAGAAGGATTGGCTACATCAGGGGTGTGTGGCCTAATATGCAAGGGAGTTCCTGCTAAAAAAAAAGCCCTGATTTTAACTATGGTGATTGATTAGGTTGTGAAACAGGGATTCTGCACAAAGATGATATTTCAAACCCATGCTTGCCTTGACAAATGCTGCTTTGACAAGCACCTTTGTTTGGTCAGACTTTTTTGTAGTTGAGGAATGTGTGAGGGTATTGCTGGACAATAAGCCAAGGTTCAGCCAAAATGTACAGTTCCATATCCCATTAAAAGCCATGGTTAACACTATGGTTTCAGATCCTGTTCCAAAGGACCATAGTTAACCAACGATAGTTGGCTCAGATCTGAACTGTGGTTTTGTGTTAAGCCTGAACTGTGCCCTTTCCTCTACAGCACATTGTGACCCCTTAAAAACTGGTCCTGAAGGTCATGGACCAACCAAAGCAACATCTGGCACAACAAAGGGGATGCAGATAGGAGGGAAAATCAGGACACTCTTCATGTTGTTAAAATTCTTCTTGGGCTAAACCACACATTCACAAAAGGTTCATTTTTTGCAGTGAAAGGTGACATTTTGGGGATCAGCAAGGTTTTTTTTTGTTTTGTTTTTTGCTTTTATAAATGAGCAGTGTTTTTTCAAAGGGAAAAAGCCCCGAAGTCTGATAGAAAATTGGGATTGGTCCCTTTCCCTTGACAAGTGGCACTGCCCCTTGAGGGCAGACACTTCTTTACACAACAAGTGATTAAAATGTGGAATTTGCTGCCAGAATATGTAGTGATGGCACAGACAGCCTTTAAAGGGAATCTGACAGATTCATGGAGCATAGGTCTATCAGGGCCTACCAGTCATTGTGCTAAAGGGAACCTCCACATTAAGAGGCAATAAACCTCTGCATTACAGTTCCAGGAGGCAACACCAAGGGAAGGTCTCAGCCTCTGTGCCCTGTTGTTGGGTCTACAGAGGAACTGGTTGGCCACAGTGTGAGACAGGATGCTGGACTAGATGGACCACTGGTCTGATCCAGCAGGGCTCTTTTCATCTTCTTAGTTTTCTTAGATATGCAGACAATACCCTTCTTGACAAGGAAGGGAAGGACTGGATTCCACACAGCTCTGCAGGACAGGTAAACATTTTCACTCCTGGTCTCTGAAACTGGGAGTAGTTTTCTTGGGAGACTAGAACTGTTTTACAAAATCAACACAGACACATCCATTCTGGCTCATTTCTACTACTCAACTAAATCTTTATCACTGGAATGAAACAACTGCCTAGTTAATAAAACATCCAGAACTAATCACAATTACTTTGAAGCTCAAACCTGCAGCCATCACTTTATGAAACTGCCTCCTTTAAAGTTATCGCTATTGTTCATTCTGCATTCCTCAGAAGACACCCCCAAGGCAGATACGATGGCAAGAAAAGAGCCAATTACAACACTTCTCTCATAAATGCAATATTGGTAAAGCTCTGTGACAGAATGGTATCTAAGAACTGGGTCTGACAACACCCTCTTTTACAGCAGGGCATAGATTAGTGGAAAGGCAGTTTACCCTTTGTTGTGAGTTCATCCGCTAAAAATACAGCTCAACAATAAAAGTAATAAAACTGCAGGGTCACAGCATTCAGCATATTACCAACAACTGCTTAAGCAGAAAAGCATGTCAAGGAGACTTCAGCACAACATGAACATTCAAAATTCTCAGTTATCAGCTTCTTCACACATATCCACTCTACCTGCAGAAACTATGCATGAGGCAGGATTACAATTTAAGGCTGGATTTCAAAGAAATGGCTGCTGAAGAACATCTATACCAGTTCTCACAGTTCACACACTGTGTTCAAATGATGAATTCTCATTTTAAAATTATTCATTTACTGAACATATGAAGGATTGTCCCTCTCCCCAAAAGACATACATTCTGATGCTTGATTTCAAAATATTAGTATCCTCTAACAATCTACTAGGCCAGGAGTGGCCTAATTGCTTAACGTAAGAGTCACATAGAATAAACATCAGATGTTTGAGAGCCACAAGACATGAACATGGCTGGACTCACTCTGGCTGGACCAGCTCCCAAGATGCCAACCACACCCCTATCCTATTCCCTATGTAATTATATATTATTGCACATACAGAGAACAAGCATCAGACAAGAATAAAAGAAGCCTTGAGCTGCTGGAACAACATCATATTTCAATTGTTAAGTGATCTTTGATGGTAATAAACTGAACTACTAGATAACTAGAACTATTCGGTTCCTAAATTTTTTTCTTGAAGGTGATATATTTTAGCAAGGATTCTCAAGCTCCCTCAATTAGAAACATGAGGGGGGAAATAAAGCAAATAGATGGAGGAAGGAGGAGAGGTGGAAAGAAAACACCTTTACATTTAAATGGGTTCTCAAAGTGCTCCCCCCACCAGCTGGCTCAGCTTTGAGAAGGGATTTTAAAAAGTCAAATTCCTTCCATAATGCCACATCTAAAGCCAGCCAGCCAGTGCAACACCTGGAGGACACATTTAATTTTAGAGGAGGGAAGGGAGAAAAAGAAAGAGAGAGAGAGAGAGAGAAAGCGGGAGGGAGGGAAGGAGGGAAGGAAGGAAGGAAGGAGGGAAGGAGGGAAGGAGGGAAGGAGGGAAGGAAGGAAGGAAGGAAGGAAGGAAGGAAGGAAGGAAGGAAGGAAGGAAGGAAGGAAGGAAGGAAGGAAGGAAGGAAGGAAGGAGGGAGGGAGGGAGGGAGGGAGGGAGGGAGGGAGGGAGGGAGGGAGGGAGGGAGGGAGGGAGGGAGGGAGGGAGGAAGGAAGGAAGGAAGGAAGGAAGGAAGGAAGGAAGGAAGGAAGGAAGGAAGGAAGGAAGGAAGGAAGGAAGGAAGGAAGGAAGGAAGGAAGGAAATAGATGGGGAGGAGAGAGGTGAAACGCTAGCCAATGGGGTGACAAGGGCTTCAAGAGCTGCACCATATGTGTGAAAGCTGCAATTTAGTCACCCCTGTACTAGGCATTTATTTACTTAGCTGAAGAATCCAGCGTGATTAGTTACCAAATGCAGTCTGTATAATTATTAATGCATTACTAGGAACAATTTGTGAGAGTTGGAGGATTAAGGACACTCATTATTTCAATCTCTACTCATCCAAAACAGTGCCTTATTCAGCAGAAATGTCACGCTGTCATCACATGTAAAAGGTATCCTTATTACAATAATCTGAAAGGACAAATCATCACCATCCTAAAAGACACAGAAGCAAAACTTTACAGCGTTAACAGACAATTGCTGTCTTTTGCAGAACTCATTTAATCCAGTTCAAAATAAACTTTATTTGCTCATAAGTTACCTAAAAAACTGGACCTTACAAACCTGTAAGCCAGCTTCTCACCTGTGTCCTATCACAGATTTACTAATAAAACCTGCTTGATTTGCGTCAGTTTTGAACAGTAACAGCATGTACAGTAGTATTCTCAGGAGCTGTCCAACAATTCTGGACCATCCTTACCTTAGAGCAGAAGTGGCCAAGCTTTTGGTAGAGAGGAGGGATAGGTTCTCCCTAGTCAAGCTATGCAGGGAGTGGATCTACCCTCCCCTTCAGCTACTTGGCCCTCTCCTTCCAGGTTCAAGAGGAAAGGGGGAGGTGCCTGAAAGGAGAGGTAAGAATGGAGAACTGTTATCACTTGTTAGTAAATGTCCTTTCCATCAATAAATGAGACATAATGTCACATCTCACACTTCCAATCCAGTATCAGATGGATGACAGAGGCTGAGAAAAGAGTGGGAGCCAGGTTTGTATTATGCAACCACCCCACTACTCTAGAACTTTATCAAAAGCTAGTAATTAATAGTTCACAGACGTGCCAGGCAGAAATCTGTATTTTTTTACACAAATATGATCCACTGCATGAACTTTGAAGAGGTCATTCTCTGGAACTGTCATATTCTGGAACTGAGTACTATCTATGAAGACTCAATTCTTCAAGAGCTGGAGGCAATCTTTTGGGATACTTTATGATTATTGGATCAGCTAGAATGTAATGAATTAGTTCTGGACACCATCATTTTTATTATTAAGTAGTAGTTTTAATTGTAGAAATTTTAAATATATTTAAGTGTAAATTTTATTGTTTTATGACTATGTTGTAACCCGCCTAAGCTTGTTCATGGGAAAGGCAGGCTAGAAATCAAATAAATCAAATCAATTTCATTGGCTTTTTGAAAAGCTCTCTGCAATTAAAGCTCTCTGAAATCGGTAGTATCAACACTTAACTGCCAAAGTCATGACACTGTCCATAAAAGTTTAGAAAGACACTGTCCCTAAAAGTTTAGAAAGATAGAAACACCTCAAAGCATACAAAGTTTAGAAAGATAGAAACACCTCAAAGCATACAAAAGATGTCTAAGGAAAAATCCTCTACCTAATAGCAACTGCTCCTGAAAGTAGCTACCAATTTTGGCCAAAGCCCATGAATTTGGAGGAAATGGCCAAAAGGACATCTTCTGACACCGAGGAAGTCACTAACAGGGAAAAAGAAGATAGCATGCCAAGCATTATCTTCAAATTCATTTGAGAGTGCTATAAATGCCAAAACCAACCAAATATTTTTGGTTGGAAAGAAAGATTCAGTCTTACATTTTTTCTCTACTCCAGACTATTAATATTTATGGGAGGGGGGAATTAATAACAGGGAGGGAGGAAGAAAATCAAAATATGATTTTTTTAGCTATAAATGATAATGCTGAGGTTAAAGGTAATTCATAAAGCAGTAATCTCAATGAATTCAACTGCTTGGAATTGCAAACTATTCTTACGACATATTAAGCCATCCAAGATTAGGTAAATATCAGAGTGCTTTGTGCGGCTTGCATATCATCCCAGCCTTCTGCTATGGTATATCAATACATTTAATTCTCAATATGGCAAAATCTGTAGATAACTTAAAATCAAGCTATTGGAGTCATGAACAGACAATATTTATATTTCTACAAATGTGAAAAAACCACAACCACACACACATAGTTAATCAACCCCCTAAAAAAAATAGAAGTAGCATCCCTCAGTGCCACTGAGGGAATTGCTAAACAAGCACAACAGTTTTGACAGCCTTTAGCTAAAGGCAGGCAGAGAGGACATGACAATTTCCAAGACTGTTTTGACTTCTGAGGGGAGATTCACAAGGGCTAAGTCTGGCAACAACACCCTGATACCATGCAACTCCCATATCTCAGTCAGGACTGGCTGCTTGCTACTCTTTAAAAGCAGCTGCCCACAAAAGCCAGTGTGGTGTAGTGGCCAATGCTAAGAAACCACAACAGGACTATCAACCTTCAAGCATTGATTTTTGTCAGCAAAAGGCAGAGGGAGGAGGTAGTGGCCTTTCCAGGTACAGTTGCAAGGTCCATCGGACCAATGGATGGAGGTAAATTTACCAGGAGCAGAGGGAGAAGCAGCAGGAAATAAATGTGATATGCCTATGCCACCTTGAAATGACATTAGGCACATCAGGGATGTTGGGGGTGACGCTCTGGTCTGTGGGCCAGTTTGGTGTAGTGGTTAAGTGTGCGGACTCTTATCTGGGAGCACTGGATTTGATTCCCCACTCCTCCACTTGCACCTGCTGGAATGGCCTTGGGTCAGCCATAGCTGTGGCAGAGGTTGTCCTTGAAAGGGCAGCTGCTGTGAGAGCCTCTCCAGCCCCACCCACCTCACAGGGTGTCTGTTGTGGGGGAGGAAGGTAAAGGAGATTGTGAGCTGCTCTGAGACTCTTCGGAGTGGAGGGCGGGATATAAATCCAATATCTTCTTCTTCTTCTTCAATGGTAGAATTAGCTTCTAACCATAGAGGATTGGGAGCTAAAACCCAGAGAGTCACCCATGTCACTAATGTGCCTACATCACTTCCTGATAACATAGACATGTCATGTTTATTTCCAGCTCCTTGACTGTTGGAGGGGTAACCCCCCTCTGACAACTGGCTGGTTACCAATGGAGAGGAGTGCCTGAAATCAGGGAACCCCGCACCTGCACCAGGGTGTCTGGCAGCTCTATTTCCAGGGATGTTTTCACCTTCAAAAGAAGGATTCATTGGAGCCAGGCTTGGCAATAACTACAAGGTGACTTAATAATACGCACCTTGCCTGACTCATTCAGGCCTGGTTGATTGCTACTGTTCAGCAGCAGCCATCATACAAAAGCATGGTATAATGGTTAGAGTTTCAGAATATGATCTGAGAGACCCAGGTTTGAAACCACATTCTGCCACGGAAGCTCACTGTCTGACCTCGAGCCAGTCACACCATCTCAGTCGAATGTACCTTTATGATGCCCCTCTTCAACTTCCCTCCCTCAGAGGCAAGATTTTCTCTCTGTTTTTCTTTCTCTTTACAGACTGAGCAGCCCTAGTAATGTGTGATCTTCTTTGCTGAAGAACTCTGGTTGTACCACCCAGTCACAGTACAATATTTTGGCTGCCTGCTCAGCCCAGAAACCAAAGGGAAGGATAAGGGCTAGAGCTCTATCTAAAGAGGGAAATGTTTTACTTGACTAGTACCTTTTGGTCAGATTACTTTAATATGGATGTTTGTAATCATGTCACATGTTATATGTACTAGTTGTAACAACCTTTGGCCACAAACAATAAATTATCTATGATGACGACGACAAAGACGACGACTACTTATGAAGTCAAGTCACCATCTTGTAATGTCAATGACTGGATTCAGAAGTGACCAACCAGCTATAGTTTGTTACTCAGGTAAATGAACTACAAATTATCATAATTACAAACTTTCCTCCTTCTCAGCTCATACAAGGACCCACAATTGAAGGCTTCCTAGACAGGATATCTTCAATCCAAGTTCAATTTGAGTATGTTAATAAACTGGAATTTGTTTCTTTTCCAGTAATCAGAAATCATGTTATTAATTTCTGAGAAAAAAGCAACCAATTTGCTAATGTGCCTGGTGTGAAATTGAAGGATTTCTAAACTAGCATATGACTACAGCTCAAGGACGAGGAGGGAGGGGAGATGTAAACCCAAGAGTTTGAGGCTTGTTCACATCCTTAGAAAACCATAACTGATGTCAGAATGCAGATAGAATCTGTGCAACTTAATATTTAAGACTTGCAGGTTGTGTGATCTAAGATAAAACAAATGCTATATTTCTGAAGCTTAATGCATTCCCAGACTCTTTAATGCAAGGATAACAGCTAGATACGCTTCAATGCTCAGTCAGCTGTGTCTCAACACAAGCTTCTTAACCAAGGCAGCTCTCATACATCTTAATCTGAGACCACAGCTTGGATCCCAAGGTACCGTTCTATCCCACAAGAGCAGCTTCTTTAACAAAATGGCTTTTCCCTCTGCAAAGGAGGAGGAAAAGCTTTTTCACAATTCCCCCTTGTTTGCTACAGATTTCCTATTTGCTCCCCACATTGTTTCTTCTGGTCTACTGACCCACAAGAGCATAATTTAAGGGGCAGAGAGGACTGCAGTGAGAGTGAGAGCTGCCTTGCTCAAGCAAAACCTTGCTTCTGCTGCCTAGGATCCAACCCCAAATGTTCAAATATATATTACATATATTTATAAAACAGACTTACTTTTTAACTGTAACACAGAGATGAAATGACAAACACAGCCCTTTGGATAATTTGTAGATTTCAGTAAGACTGCAGAACTACTCTGGGGTAAATTGCTTCAACCTATACCAGATGCAGGTATGTGTATATGTATACAGACAGAGTAATGCATAGGAGACAAAGAACCTAACAGCATTCATATCTTCAATGTTCTCTGTAAATAGCAGATAAAACATCAGCCAATAAATGTTTTTTTTTCCCCCACAGCCAGGTGAGAGTCTGTCCAGGAAGTTTGTTTGTCAGCCAGCTTGTGGTTCCCTCATCAGGGACCAAATATCCTATAGTTCACGAACTACTGAGGATTGAATCTTGCCAAAAACACCATCAAATTGATTAGATAATATAGCATGGGTTTATTTTTTTAATTTTTGGACACAGGAACATGAGAAAGACAAAGAATCAGAAGAATAAAATAAAGACAAAGACAAAGGATTACACAGAGTCTACTGTGATCATCACTTCCCAATCACCCAATCACCCAATGCACTGCTGGTCTGGAAAGAAGTGGAAGAGATGAACACTTGTTTGAAGGGAGTGATTAGGCAGCATCTGTAACAACAAGGAAACAAGTAGAGGCTGTTGAAACTTTTAAAGGTATGTAAATTAGAGGTTCATGTGTTCCTGCAATTTTACACGTATGAACTTTTTCTCTCAACATAGTATTTTAGAAGAGTAAATCCTATAATCAAGTATACCCTTTGGGTGAAAAAAATAATTTAAATGCTTATGGAGCAAATTCACACTCAGCCAGCAAACATAAATTCATGGAGATAAATCTGCAAAAAGAACTTCCATTCTGCTAAGAAGTAATTGTTCAAACTTTCCTTCTGAAAAAGAAAATGGTATCTGCTACATTCACACAGCATTTCCTGCCTTTCAACAGAGGCATTATCTTTAGATGTGAATTGTTTTTGTGACTGAATTATTTTCTTCTGAACTAAGTCCATCAGCACATATGCTAGGTAATAGCAAAAGGAAAAAGATGCCCTTAACTAGAAAGAGGTGGTCTAATCATATAACCAGGAAGTCCATCCCGCAAATCAGTGGATCTTACTTCCAAATAACCATGTTTAGACTTTCTTCTAAACACACATTTTGCAACTTTCATCCAGCTAGTCTTCTCAAGTACTTTCCCCAACAAACCAATCTCATTTCCTTTTTGCTGACATCCTGAAAAAAATATCATTTGCAGTTCCTCAAAATGCAAAACACTCTCTGCCATTCTTCCCAATCTGATTTTCCTCCTCTGTAAGAATGTATCCCTTCAGTGCCTTTAAAAACATGTTTTAACATTGGCTGTCACCTAGCCTCCCTACACACCAGGGACACAGGGATAACTCAGAGTTTGTCTGATTCATTTGTTTTAACTTAATCAGCTTATAATGCTGTAGTTTGCTGCAGATTAGCTTGTTACACTAGCTAGGGACTGTTTTAGCCAGACAAATGCTAAGATGATCAGATGCCAGAATTTTATACTCCCTAATCAGGACATACTCGATACATGTGTGTTTTATGCAACAGTCACAGTGTTAAAGCATCAGGATGCAACCTAGTTTTTAGCATTTCTTCCAGTTTACCCTGTCTAACTCAAGAAATATGATTATCTCTGATCAGTAGAACTCATGGCACTTAAACCCTGTGATTGCTAGATGGCCAGATGGGTCATCCATTACACTCCAGATCTCTCAGACTTAAGAAGGCCTGAAAAGCAGAAAGCTCCAGGAAAGCAGTTAATGACTTTTAAACTATACAAAAAAAAATCTTATATTTACTTTTAGCTATCTGCATGGGCTGTGGCTAGCAAAAGCAAACAGGCGTGTGTGTGTGTGTGTGCGCGTGTGTGTATAAAGATAAAGGTAGTCCCCCGTGCAAGCACCAGCTGTTTCCGACTCGGGTGATGTTGCTTTCACAACATTTTCATGTAAGGCTTTTTACGGGGTCTTTTGCCTTCCCCAGTCATCTACACTCCCCCCCCCCCCCCCCCCCAGCAAGCTGGGTACTCATTTTACCATCCTCAAAAGAATGGAAGGCTGAATCGACCTGGAGCCAGCTATATAAACCAGCTTCGGCTGGAATTGAACTCAGGTCGTGAGCAGAGGGCTCCCATTACAGTACGGGGCTCATATGTGTGTGTGTGCATATGTATATACACACACGTATAGATATACACACAAACATATACATATGTGTGTGTGTGTATATATATATATATATATGAATGTGCATGTATGTTTGTGTATATATGTATGTATGCATGTGTGTGTGTGTCTATATATGTATGTGTGTATATATATGAGTGTGTATATATGTGTGTGTATATATCTGTATGTACGTATGTATGTGTGTGTGTATATGTGTGTGTGTGTGTGTGTATGTATGTATGTGTATATATATATGTATGTGTATGTATGTGGGTATATATATATATATGTGTGTGTGTGTGTGTATGTATGTATATATATGTGTGTGTGTATATATATGTATGTGTATATATGGTATATCTGTATGTATGCATGTGTGTGTATATATATATGAATGTGTATGTATGTGTGTATATATATATGAATGTGTATGTATGTGTGTGTATATATATATCTGTATGTATGTATATATGTGTGTATGTATGTATGTGTGTGTATGTGTGTATATATGTGTGTGTATGTGTGTATATATGTGTGTGTATGTGTGTATATACACACATATGTGTGTATGTATGTGTGTGTATGTGTGTATATATATGTATATGTATATGTGTATGTGTGTGTGTGTGTATATATATATATCTGTATGTACGAGGCCCTCTCACAAACAGCTCCTCTGGGTTACTCAGTCTTTCACCAATCACGGATTAGCAGGCGGGGGGGAGGAGTGGCGTTGTTCATACGAGAGGCTTACTCCTTTAGGGCACTCCCGGCCCCAAAGATTGAAGGTATTGAATGTGCCGGTCTGGCATGGGAAGTTGGAGAGGGGTTGGCGATTTGGCTGGTGTACCGTTCGCCTAGCGCACCAGCCAATGCCTTACCGTCCCTGCTCGAGGCTGTGGCAGGCTGGGCGTTGGAGTACCCAAGGCTGGTGATCCTGGGTGACTTCAACGTCCATGCTGATGACCCAGTCTGGCGACAGATCTAGTGTCATCCATGGCGACGCTAGGGCTCTCTCAATTTGTTACATCTCCCACTTACCAGGCCGGGCACATGTTAGACCTGATCTTTACGGCCAGGGTTATGGTGGACGATATAATCGCAGAAGCGGTGCCATGGTCGGACCACCTAGCCCTCAGGGCTCACGTGGACGCTCCACGCCAAACCCGTCTAGGCGACAAGCGCATTATGGCTCGCCCGCAGAACCAGATGGATCCGGAATGGTTCCAAATGGCTCTGCGGGATCCCTGGCCCTCTGGCGATTCCCTTGATGACCTGGTTGAGACCTGGCATAGCCGGCTCTCCAGGGCCATTGATGATATCGCACCTCGACGCCCTCTGCAACCTCGGATTAGGCTGGCGCCGTGGTATACCCCGGAATTACGCCAGCTGAAACAAGGTCTCAGACGGCTAGAGAGGCAATGGCGGCGTACTCGTGACGAAGTGACTAGAGAACCTTATAGGGAGTTTATGAGGTCCTATGAGATGGCAGTCAAGGCCACAAAGAAAATGTACTTTGCGGCTAAGATTGCGTCTGCAAATTCGCACCCAGCACAATTGTTTAGGACAATTCGTACATTGCCACAAGGCAAACCAAATGTTAAGGAATTAGAGATAGGCTGTGAGGCATTTGCGAAATTTTTTGCAGACAAAGTCCAGTCACTCCGCCTCTACTGCCCTGCCATATTGGATACAGTATGTGAACTCGAGGCTCCGTGCCTGTCTTCTGGTTTGACCGTGGACCGTTTCGACCCGCTCGGCCTAGAGGAAGTTGACAGAATCTTCTCTACTGCACGCCCAACAACTTGCGATCTGGACCCTATTAAAGCTTGCCAGGAGGAGCTGAGATATCCTATATGGGTCATCATAAATAGATCTCTTTCGGAGGGTTTTTTTCCAACCCCTCTAAAAGAGGCAGTGGTCCGCCCCCTCCTGAAAAAGGCTACATCAGACCCGGCCGAATTGGCTCATTACCGGCCGGTCTCAAACTTGCCCTTTTTGGGCAAAGTCATAGAGAGGGCTGTGGCATTGCAGCTACAGAGTTTCCTGGATGATGCTTCCACCTTAGATCCATTCCAGTCCGGCTTCCACCCGGGCCATGGGACAGAGACAGTATTGGTCGCCCTCATGGATGATCTCCGGCGACATCTGGACCGAGGCGGTGTGGCGGTATTGCTGTTGTTAGACTTATCGGCTGCCTTCGATATGGTCGACCACCAGCTGCTAACCCGCAGCCTCGCCGACGCAGGGATTCAGGGGCTAGCCTTGCAGTGGCTTTCCTCTTTCCTGGAGGGTCGGGGACAAAGGGTGGCGATTGGGGGAGAGCTGTCCTGGAGACACCTACTTAATTATGGGGTGCCTCAGGGGCAGTTCTCTCCCCGATGTTATTTAACATCTACATATACCCCCTCGCCCAGATTGCCCGGAGATATGAGCTGGGCTGTCACCAGTATGCAGATGACACCCAGCTCTATCTATTGATGGGTGGCCGAGCTGCCGATGTCCCTACAAATTTGGACCGGGCGCTGCAAGCTGTGGCAGATTGGATTAAGTCAAGTGGGCTGAAATTGAATCCAGCGAAGACAGAGGTCCTTTGCCTAGGGCGCGGTGGTCCGGAGGGAGGGATCTCCCTTCCAGCTTTTGACGGTGCGCCACTGGTACCAGTGTGCAGGGTCAGGAGCTTGGGAGTGCTACTGGAGTCTTGGGAGTGCTTGGGAGTGCTACTGGAGTCTTCCTTGACAATGGAGGCCCAGATAGCAGCCACTGCCAAATCCGCCTTCTTTCATCTTAGGTGGGCGAGGCAGTTGGCTCCCTTCCTGGAACGCAATGACCTGGCAACAGTGATCCATGCAACAGTCACCTCGAGGCTAGATTACTGTAATGCCCTCTACATGGGGCTGCCCCTGTGCCGAACCTGGAAACTGCAGCTAGTACAGAATGCAGCAGCCAGACTGCTAATGGGCCTACCCCGGTGGGAACATGTGCGGCTTAGGCTGCGGGAACTGCATTGGCTGCCAATTGTATACCGAGTTCGTTACAAGGTGCTGGTTATTACCTTTAAAGCCCTATATGGCCGAGGACTTGCCTACCTTAGGGACCGCCTCTCTCCATTATGTTCCCCAAAGACCACTACGATCCCGTTTGTCACGGCTGGGGCCGGGTCAGGCAAAGTCCAGAGGCAGTCCGAGGCCTGTAGCCAGCAAGCAGGAGTGTCCAAGGTGCCAAATCCAGATCGCTGTGCAAGTATCGCAGGTCCGAGGTCCAGAAGCCGAGGTCAAAGAGTCCAGAAGTCAAAAGCCAAAGTCAGGGAGTCAGGAACCAAAGTCAAGCCGGAGTGGATGCTAGAACGTCAGGGAGATGACTAGTTGCTTCCACAAAGCCTCCTCCCAAAGCCCACAGCTATATAGCCCTCTGCTGGCTGTTGCCCATTTGGGCTAATTGCTGGCTCTGGGAGGCAGCCAGGATCCTGCTGAGACTCAAGCATCCTTGCTCTTAGGAGGGCCAGAATCCTCTCAAAACTCAGGACTCAGGGAGCGTCTTGCTTGTGAGCGTGCCGCCCTCCTCCGATCCCTGAGGTCCTGACGGAGGCGGTCACGCACACGAGCCACCCGAGAGGGCGAGGCAGGGGGGCTGGGATCTTCTTCAGCAGGAGGCAGGGGTACTGGTGCAGGTGGCAGGGGTACAGTTTCCTCGGCAGACTCGTCTTCCTCTGCAGGGTCCCCAGCACCCATGACACCATTCACAAAACCTTCTGGAAGTACCTGGGCCAAAGGAGGCCAAATTAAAAACAACCAGAGAACAGGCCTTCTCTATAAAGGCACCCCAATGGTGGAACCAGCTGCCGGAAGAGGTGCGGGCCCTACGGGATCTTAACCAATTCCGTAGGGCGTGCAAAACCGCCCTCTTCTAACTAGCCTTCTAAGATGGAACTTGGAATAAACATCACGCCATCATTAATACAACTGAGATAGTAGCACTATTAAATTATATTCTTTTAGACTGTTTTTAGATTATTTAATGCTTAATTGTTAATTGTACTTAACTGTATTATCTTGTTTTATTGTTTTAACATTGCTTTTGCCATGTCTTGTAAGCCTCCCTGAGCCTGCTTCGACGGGGAGGGCGGGGTATAAATAAAAAAAAAATTATTTATATATATGTGTGTGTGTGTGTGTGTGTGTATCTGTATGTGTGTGTGTATATATATATCTGTATGTATGTGTGTGTATGTATATATATATATATATATGAATGTGTATGTGTGTGTGTATATGTATGTATATATGTATTTATATATATGTATGTATGTATGTGTGTGTGTTTGTGTGTATGTATATATATATGAATGTGTGTATATATATGTATGTATGCGTGTGTGTATATATATGAATGTATGTATGTATTTATATGTGTGTGTGTGTTTGTGTGTGTGTATATATATATGAATGTGTATGTATGTGTATATATATGTATGTATGTGTGTTTATGTGTATATATATGTATGTATGCATGTGTGTGTGTGTGTATATATATGTGTGTATGTATGTGTGTATATATATATATGAATATGTATGTACGTGTGTGTGTGTGTGTGTGTGTATATATATATATATATATATATATATCTGTATGTATGTATGTATATATTTATGTATATATATGTATGTATGTGTGTGTGTATATATATGAATGTGTATGTATGTATGTGTATGTATATATTTGTGTATGTATGTATGTATATCTATATATATGTGTATGTATATATATGTGTGTGTGTGTGTGGATATATATGAATGTGTATGTATGTGTGTGTATATATATGGATGTGTATGTGTATATATATGTATGTGCCTATTTCCTTTAGTTTGTGCCTGTTTGCTATAGTTATTGGAAGACAATACAGAAGAAATGCATGAGAACAGGAGTACCACAGTGTGGTCCAATTTAGAGTCGCTAAATGTTTTAATATGGCCCTTTGATTTGAAAATGACATCAAAACATTTCACATACCTCCAAATGCAGCTCATTATGCTCTATGACTTAGGACAACTGCAAAAATTCACTAAATATCTCCTTTCTTTCCCCTTCTTCCACACACCTGAAAAAAGAGCCTGCCAGAGGTAGAAGCTAAAAGGCTCTTGGCTTTGGCTCTGTTTGAACTTCACCAGCAAACAACAGTACTGGCAATGGCCAGGCAACAAACAGCTGTAATGAAGCAGACCACCACTGAGGCCCACCAGCTGCCACTTTTTCTTTGGCTGCTGAATCACCCAAGAGACCACTGACCACAGTAGCAGCAGTAGCCACATAAGGCTGACAAACCCTCAGTGGAGGCAGGAGATTTCTCATTCCCAGGTCCCGTTCAGCACTGATCTGAGTGCCAGTAGGAGAAAAAATAAGGGGGGGGGGGGGGACAGCCTCATATAGTTATTTAAAGTTGATACAGGAAATGACAAAGTGTAGCTCTAGAAATTGTTAGAAGCTCTATGGTTTCCAGTGATTCCTAGAGAAGCAGAGGTGGCTTGTCATTGCTTCACTGTGGTCTACCATTCAAGTACCAACCCTGCTTAGCTTCCTAGATGCAATGAGTTTGGGCTATGTGATATCATTCCACATCCAAATAATGAATAACATAATTAAATTAACCAAATCTAAAAGTACTTATGTTAAAACATTTCACCCTTCAGATACAGCTTTCACTTATATTTTGGCTGACAAGGCAAACAGCAATGTTGTAGACTGACTGTCTATCTGTAACTACATCACACTTGAACACCCAGTCCTGGAGTACTGGAGATAACTCAGATCATACAATTTCACACCCTTGGCCTCTGACCTGTTGGGTCGTACAATGCTCCATCTTGTCCCCTATGCTTTTCTTTTTTTCTTTTTGTTTAAACCAATTTTTATTATTCTGTAATATATTGTGATAATACTCATCATCTATTATTAAAAGTTCATACAAAAACATTACATTTTTCTCCTCCCTCCCCCCCTTTTCATGACTTCCAATAGTGTATTTTAAGTAAATTGCTAAAACAGGTAATTTTTTCAATTAAAGAATCTTCATTTTAAAAAACCCTTACAACAAGAAGATAAAAAGGAAAGAAAAAACCATATGCTAAAATTACAATCCATCTTCATTATAATCCTTTAGCCCTTATCAAAAGAAAATTAAAAAGAAAATATATTCCCATATTCCCGCTTTTTGACTATAGTCCATGTATTCTTCCTCCAAAGTGCAACTATTGTCAAAAATTGCCAAGTAACCTTTAACCTTCCATTGTTTTTCAACATATATTTGAAATTTTCCCCATTCATTTTTAAATTTCTCTAGATCATTTTCTTTTAAGATTCTTGTAAACTTGTCCATTTCACTTCAATGCATAACTTTTAAAGTCCAGTCCCACTTTTCTGGTATTTTATCCTGCTTCCACATCTGCGCATATAATGTCCTTGCAGCTGAAAGGATGTACCAAATTATCGTTCTATCTTGTTTCAGAAATTTTTCCATTTGTAATCCCAACAAAAAGATGTCTGGTGCCTTCTTAATATTATAATCCAAAATTTTTGAGATCTCTTGCTAAATCATTTGCCAAAATTGTTTTGCCTTTTCACAAGTCCACCACATATGGTAGAAAGATCCTTCATGTTTTTTACATTTCCAACATCTGTCCGACACCTGATTATTCATTTTTGCCAGTTTCTTAGGTGTCATATACCACCTATATAACATTTTGAAACAGGTTTCTTTAATATTATAACATGTCGATATCTTCATAGAGTTCTTCCATAAGTACTCCCATGACTCCATCTGTATTTCCTTATTTATATTTATCACCCATTTTATCATTTGAGATTACTTCATCTTCCGTAGACCATTTCAACAATAGTTTATAAACTCTTGAAATCAATTTTTTGTTATCACCAAACATCATTCTCTCCAGTTCTGTTTGTTCTTATCTTATTCCAACATTTTTAATGTCCTGTTCAAGCAAACTCTTTATCTGTTGCAGTTGAAACAAGTTATATTTATATTGTAATTCTTCAGCCGATTTTAATCCCACCTTCCCTCCATAGCCATTTCTCTTCATTGATATCAGAATATAATTGTATTACTTCTGTTGGCACAATCCAAAGCGGTTTCCTTTCATCTCCATATATTTTATATTTTAACCAGGTATTTAACAAATTACTTCTTATATAGTAATGTGTGAAAAAACCATCCATCTTACTTTTCACATAACACATATATGCATGCCAACCAAAAACATTTCCATGACCTTCTAGTGCTAGTAGTTTTCTATTTAATAACGTCATCCATTCCTTGATCCACACCAGGTATACTGCATCATGATACAACTTAAAATCAGGTAGTTGGAAACCTCCCCTTTCTTTTGCATCAATCAAAATTTTCATTTTAATTCTTGTTTTTTTCCCGGCTCATACAAATTCTGAAATTTTCCTTTGCCATTTGCTAAATTGTTTATTATCTATCACTATTGGAATTGTTTGCAACAGGAACATAATTCTTGGTAAGACATTCATTTGAATTATGGAAATTCTGCCCAGAAAAGACAAATTCAACTTGTTCCATTTTATCAAATCTCCACCAATCTTACGCCAAAGCTTCTCATAATTATTTTTGTACAAATCAATATTTTTGTTGTGATTTCCACACCTAAATATTTTACTTTAGAAGTAACTTCACATTCTGTTAAATTTTGTAGTTCTTTGTTTACTCTTTGACATATTTTTGCACAATATTTTCGATTTTTCTTTGTTTATGTAAAAACCTAACAATTCTCCATACTCTTGTATCTTACGAAGCAACAATAGTGTTACATGAGTGGGATTTTCATTTATAAACATTACATCATCTGCAAACGCTCTGTATTTATAAGAAAAATCTGTTTCAACCCCTCTATCTCATCTTCTTGAATTTGCATAAGCAAAACCTCTAAAGTCATTATAAATATCAATGGAGATAGAGGGCAACCTTGTTCCTTTACTAATTTTCATCTTTTCCATCAAATCTGCATTTATACCAAGTCTTGCTTGTTGTTCAGTATATATCGCCTTCATCATTCTTATAAAATCTTCTCCCAATCTCAGTTTCTCCATCACTGCAAACATAAAATCCCATTGCACATTATCAAATGCTTTCTCTGCATCTGCAAAAAAATAATGCTACTTCTTTTCCCAGATGTTTCTCATAATATTCGATAATATCTACAACTGTTTTGATATTGTCTCTAATTTGCGCCTCCTGGGAAGAAATCCTGCTTGCTCTTCTTTAATGACATTGTTCAAATGCTGTTTAAGGCATTCTGCTAAGATCCTAGCATATATTTTATAGTCATTGTTAAGTAGTGAAATTGGTCTATAGTTTTTTACGTTCGTGGCATATCTGTCTTCTTTCGGTATCAACTAAATGACTGCTTCTTTCCATGTGTTAGTATTTTTCCATCTGTTCTTATAATATTCATCAATTTCTGAAGTTTTGGTGATAGCGCCTCCACAAGCACTTTATAAAATTTTGCCGTAAAACCATCTGGACCGGGTGCTTTCCCTAACTTCATTGAATTAATTGTCACCTCTACTTTTCCTCTTTCAATTGGTTCATTTAATACCTTCTCCATATTTTCTGTTAAGGGGTTTACTTTAATTTTCCGTAAATATACTTCAATTTTTCCCTTATCCACCTTTTCCTCTTTAAACAACTTGGTGTAATATTTATAAAATTCTCTTTTAATTCCTTCCTGGTCAACAATGTCCTTACCTCCCAATACAATTTTGTTAATAAATTTATTCTCCCTTTTTTTCTTCATTTGCCAAGCCAAATATTTTCTGGGTTTATTCGCTCCTTCAAAAGATTTCTGTTGAAGTCTTTTTAAATTCCATTCCACTTGGGGAACCACGCATGCGTCAAATCGGTTAAGACGCTCCCAGAACGTACTCCCGGAGAAATTTGTTATTAAGCCATCGAAGAAGAGAGATAAACTTCTGAAAACAGTTTGAAATATTTGTGAAAGGAAGCAAGACCTGGAGGGCATCAATCAGAGTGAGTCTTTGGAAGTGTGATTTCTTATCATCTCTTTACTCTCCGCTCCCTGGGAGGAGGCCAGAAAGCGAGAAGAGAACATGGCGACTAAAAAGGAGCTGAAGGATTTAACACAGCTCATTGCTTCTTCAGAACAGAATGTAAGGGGCGATATTAAAGCTCTTAAAACAGACCTGAGACAGATGGCTATAGAAATTAAGAACATAAAAAAGGTGGCTGATAAGGCAGCCAAAAAAGCTCAAGTTAATGAAGACAAAATTAAAGAGCTAACGAGCAAATTAGCGTTTGTAAGCGATCGTCAAAGGAGAAGAAACATTCGCTTATCAGGCATCCCTGAAGAGATTACACAGAAAGACCTTGAATCAAAACTACTGGAATGGCTTGAGCGATATGATTTAAGGATACAAACGGAAGATATAGAAAGAGTACACAGATCTCTCCGCCCCAAGCCAAGCCTGGGAGCAAAGCCAAGGGATGTTATTATGGCTTTTGCAAGAGAGAAAATAAGGGACAATATTTATAAATGTTTGAAACTTCAGAAGGATTTACAGTTTGATGATAATAAAGTTATAGTAAGACAGGACCTCTCTCCAGAGACACTCCAGCAAAGAGCAATACTAAGACCTTATACGCAAAGTCTTGTTGAAAATGGAATATTATTTTCATGGGGCTACCCGGCAGTGATTTTGGTTTTTAAAGAAGGCAAGCTGCTGCGAGCTAAAAATCCAGAAGAGGCAAGAAAAATGTTGGAGAGATTGGGAATCAACATGAGGCCGTTAGAACCAGGAAATGTGGAGGAGCAAGAAGACGAGCAACAGGAACCTTGTGAGAACACTTCAAGTAGCAGTGAAGAAGAAGGAGAGTCGAGTCAGACACTGCAAAGCAAGCCAAAGCGTTTGAGAAAAGACACTGGGGGCTCTTAGTAATGAGAGTCTCCAAGGGAATTTAATATTGCTTTCAATTTACTTTAAAAAAATCTTTTTTTTTTTTTTTTTTTGGAATAAGATGGCTTATAGAGAAATATTGAAATGAGTTATATTAATTAGATAGGGAGGAAGGGAAAGGAACGTGGACCCCAACTTAGCAACGAAGAGGTCAGGAGGTTATGCCACCTGTACACCCTTTGAGGGTTCTTCTTCGGGGAGGGGGAAGGGGAAAGGTAGTGACCATCAAAGTAAGAGAGGATAGAAATGAGCACATATGTATGAAATTTACAAAGGAAAATGGTTGAGACAATTAAAATATTATCTTTAAATATAAATGGGTTGGCTTCAGATTTAAAAAGGTATAGATTGAAAAATATGCTAAAAAAACAGGGAATAGATATAGTGTGTCTCCAGGAGACCCATAAAGGTAAAAAAGATAAAAAACCCCTACTAAACTCTACACTATGGGAAACAAGGGTGGAAGCAAGAGGAACTAGGAAGGCAAGAGGGGTAGCGATACTTACACATTCTAGCTTGAAGTTAGAAGTACTGGATCAAATATCTGATTTAGAGGGAAGATATGTTTTTTTGAAATTTAAGTTGAATAGTAGGAAGTTTACAATAGTATCTATCTATGCCCCAAATATGGGTCAGGTAAGCTTCTTAAATAAGGTATTCCAGAAATTGCAGAACTTTTATGAAGGGGATGTGGTAGTGGCAGGGGATATGAATTATGATTTTAAGAAAAGTAAAACCTTGAAATTTAAGAAATGGAAATTGAAAGATGTGTTCACATATGAAGGGAACAATTCTCAACCTACATATTTCTCTAATAGATTTAAGACTTTTTCATATATAGATTATATTTTAGTAAAGGAATCAAATGAGTTAGAGGTGATGAAGGCAGTAACTGAGCCATTATGGATTTCGGACCACGCTCCTTTAAGGGTGCAATTTAGAATAAGTGAAGAGAGAAAAGAGTTTACTTGGAAATATAAGGCATATCTGCCCTTGACAGGAAAAGATCAGATGGACTTAAGAAGGGATATAGAATGCTATTTTAGAGAAAATAGGAATTCAGCCACAGAAGGAGTAGTTTGGGATGCGGCTAAGGCAGTTATAAGAGGAGCTTATATAGCTAAGGAAATTAGAATTAGAAAGGAAAATAATAAGGAAAGAAGTAGGATAGTAAATGAGATTAAACGAATACAGAAAGACCTACAGGGAAATTATAATAGGCAGTCATATGAATTATTCAAAAAACTTAAAAAAGATTTAGAGAACTTGGATTCATTATCTATGTGGAAAAAGGATATATTAGTTAAGAATGAGTACCATAGAATTAATATAAATACAATGAGAAGAATGGCGAATTATTTAAAGATGAAAAAGGAAAAACAAAAAATTGGATGTATTAAGGGAAATGGGGATAAACAATTTTTTAAAAATGCTCGGATAAGAGAGGAATTTGCTACATTTTATCAACAACTATTCAATTTGGGAGAAAACCAAAGATTCGAGGAACAGCTAGATAATAAATTAACGATAGAACAGAGAGAGAGCCTGAATAAAGAAATTACCCGGCAGGAAATAATAGAGGTATTAAAAAGGTTAAAAAACAGGAAATCCCCTGGTTTGGATGGTTTTACGGCAGAATATTATAAAGAAATGGCAGAGTTAATAATACCAGAAATGCAAAGTTTATTTAATTATATTTTAAAAGGGGGGAAAATACCAGATTCATGGAAAAAAGCTGAAATTTTACCAATTTTGAAGCCTCAGAAGGATCCCCTAGAAATAAATTCATATAGGCCAATTAGCCTGATGAATCAAGACTATAAAATATTTACAAAAATTCTAGCTAATAGACTAGAAAAATATTTACCAAACTTGATTAAGGAAGATCAATATGGTTTTGTTAGAGGTAGATTTATTGCAGATCCATTGAGAAATATATTGAATGTTTTGTTCTGTAAGGATAAGAAAACTTTGGCCTTGTTAAAATTAGATGTGTATAAGGCGTTTGATACGGTAAATCACAATTATTTAATGCAGGTATTGGAAAACTTTGGTTTTGATGGGCCCTTTTTAAATGTTGTAAGGGAAATCTATAGGGGGGGTAAAGCAGTAATTAGAATAAATGATGGGCACTCTAGAGAAATTTCGATACAGAGAGGAGTAAAGCAAGGTTGCCCATTATCTCCTTTGTTATTTGCATTAGCAATTGAACCCCTAGCAGATAGGATACGAAATAGTGGTAGAATTCAGGGATTTCAAATAGGTAAGGAAGAATTGAAATTAAACCTTTTTGCGGATGATATTTTGTTGACAATAAGTAATCCACTGCAGGCAATACGAGAATTGTTAGTTATTTTAGAAGATTTTAAGTTATGTTCGGGACTTGGAATAAACATTAAGAAATCAGAAATAATGTTTATTAATGTAGGTGGGGAAACCAAGAAGGCAATATTAGCCTTAACGGGGATGAAATCAGGAGTTAGCAAAATTAAATATTTAGGAGTTTATCTTAATAAAAATATAGAGAGGCTACAAAAAATGAATTATAATAAGGTGTGGTTAAAGATTTTAAAGAAATTGAAGGAATGGAAGAACAAAAATTTGAGTATCCTAGGGAAAATTAGAGCAATAAAAATGTTTATACTCCCAAAGCTGCTATATTTATTCCAAGTACTTCCTATAAGATTAGATCAGGAAACGATAAGGAAATGGGATGAACATATTAAAAATTGGGTCTTTGGTCGGAAAAAAGCAAGAATACAAAAAAAGTTGATATATATGCCCCAAGATGAATTAGGATGGGGAGTTCCATATTTACAAGCTTATTATGATGCAGTTCAGTTGAAAGCACTGATGGAGTTAGAATGGAGGAAAGGGGATAAATGGGTAAGACTTGAATCTGCAGTCAATAAGGGAGCAGGTAGTAGTGGAATTTACACGAGAGAGATAAAAAAGGTAATGATACAAACCGAAGGTCCAAGAAAAATAGCTTTAATTGTGTGGAAGAGGTGGAAAAAGATCTTAATGCCTTTAACCTCGAAATGGACCCCACTTAAGGATATCTGGGAAAAAGAGATGAACCCAAAATTCTATGAAGAGCTGCAAAGGGAAGACATAATAAGAGTCAAGGATTTGTACAATAGCCAAGGGGCCTTATTACCACTTCAGGAGTTGAACTGTAAGATAGGGAAACAATATTGGTTAAATCTAATGGGATTATATCAAACAATCCGACAAGAAAAGTATAAAGATGCTATTAAAAGAGATGACAATTTTATAGAAAAGGCACTATATGTGGATGAAAGGAAGAAAGGACTGTCAGGGATTATTTACCTTGAATTGGTAAAAGATAAGGAGTTCATGTATAGAACCTTAAAGAACAAATGGAATAAAGAAAAACAAATAACTGATGAGGAGGTGAATAAGTTAATGATGAATTTGAAGAAAATTAAGATAGAGAAATATAGAGAACTTGAAAGGAAGATAATCTTGAAATGGTATAGGACGCCGGCTCAATTGGCATATATGATTAAAGGGATGAAACCAAATTGTTGGCACTGTAATGCAAAAGAAGGGTGGTACTCCCACTTATGGTGGGAGTGCCCCAAGGTTATAGAGTTTTGGGGGAAAATTCGGGGAAAAATAGTGGGGGCATGTAAGTTTAATATTGATATAGATGGGGAGTTGTTATTTATGGGGGTACTGGAAAACAATAACATTGAGAAACAAAACCAGAGCATTTTCAAAGCAATGATATTAGCAGCACATGCAGTGATAGCATATGGTTGGAAGGAGAGCTTAAAATGGACCCTGGAAAGATGGAACAATTATTTGTATGAATATATACAATCAGACATATTAGAATGTTTAAAACAAGATAAGATATGGGATAGAAAAATTGAAGAGATAAAAGAGAAATGGGATATATACTTCTCATGGGTATTTAAGGGGGAAGCCAACAAAGCTATATTTGAAAAATTGGGAAAAGTGTGCTCATGGTTAAAAATTTAATTGTAACTTTAGTATGGTCACTTGGTGGGGGGGAGGGATATAAATAGGGGTAAAAATGGTGTCATAAGAGAATTGGAAATGTATTCTATGTAATGTAATATTTGAGACACAATAAAATAAAAAAAAGGAAAAAAAAAATTCCATTCCACTTCTTTGTTTAACAAATGTCTCAACTGACTTTGTAATATTGTAATCTCCCTTATAAATTTCTTTTTCCCAGGTCTCTTTTTAAGCTCCTTCTTTTTTGCAATCTCTTTCTGAATATCCACCATTAGTTTATCTTTGGCTCTTTTATCTTTATTGTTCAATGTAATTAAGATACCCCTCATTACTGCTTTATATGCCTCCTACACAGTTTGAATGTCCTCTTTTTCATTTAATTGAAAGAAAGACTTGGTCTCCTTTTCCAGAGACACCACCACTTCCTTTTTCTGTAGCAAATCTTCATTTATCCGCTATCTTTTTCACGGGTTTTGTGACCACATTACTTTTTCACCCAAAGGGTGAAATTCACTGCCACAGGAGGTGGTGGTGGCTACAAGCATAGACAGCTTCAAGAGGGGGTTAGATAAAAATATGGAGCAGAGGTCCATCAGTGGCTATTAGCCACATTGTGTATATATATGTGTGTGTATGTGTGTGTATACACACACACATATATACACACTGTGGCTAATATATATATATATATATATATATAGGCCACTGTGTGACACAGAGTGTTGGACTGGATGGGCCATTGGCCTGATCCAACATGGCTTCTCTTATGTTCTTATTGTGGTCTGCCCCTACTTTAGGAAGAATTTCTACTTTTTTCGTTATAAGTCCAAGATTTTTTGTACTCTATAGCATATCAATTCTTGAGAAAGAATTATGCCTTGCTGAAAAGAAAGTATAATCACGTTCTTCAGGGTTAAATTCCTTCCATATATCTTCCAGACTTTCTTGTTTTACTAAGTCAAAAAATGACTTTGGTAATTTTCCTTCATTATTTTTTTCCCCAGATCTGTCCAAAATATTTTAACTGTTCCAATGAAATCCCCCATTAGCATAATTTGCTGATACGTCACTTGGTCTAATTGTTGCATAATGTCTTTAAAGAAAGAGTCTTTTGCTCCATTTGGGGCATACAATCCCAATAACAAAGTTCTTTTATATTTCAAAGTCACTTCCACCACAATATATCTACCAGCATCATCCTTAAAAATCAATTTTGGGTCCAATTCTTGTTCAACATAGAAAACAACACCCCTTTTTTTCTCCTTAGCCAATGAACAAAATTCCACACCCAGTTGTTTATTCCCTAAAAATTTGTAATCCATTTTTAATGTGTACTTCTTGTAGGCAAATTATATTACATTTTTGTTTCCCAATCCAAATTATATTACATTTTTGTTGCCCTTCTTTTTTGTGGTGAATTTAGTCCATTTACATTCCAAGATATTAATTTGTAAACCATCATGATTTTCTATTTTTACTCTGTGCCCCCAAACTCTTTATGTTCATCCAAAAACTTTGTCATTTCTTGAGTGCTTGTAATTTTAAATCTCTTTCCTTTATGTTCAAAGCTTAAACCCTCTGGAAGTATCCATCTGTATCTCATTTCATTTTCTCTCAGCTTTTCAGTCAGTTTTTTGTATAATCTCCTGTCATTTATAACTTTCCTTGGCAATTCTTTCATGATTCTTACGCTACTGCCAACCACCTCCAGTGCATTTTCAAATTGTTTACTTAGAATCTTTCCCACATATCTCTTGTCACAAATCTTACTACCACGTCTCTTGGTAGTTTGTTTTTCCTGGCATATCCTGAATTAACTCTGTAAATATAGTCATAAAAATAACTAGTTTCATCAGGATCGTCCCCCAGGAACTCAGCAATGATTCTTATTATGTATGTCCTTAAATCAGTCTCAATAGATTCAGGCACCCCTCTCAGACATATCTGGTTTTCCATTAGTTTACAGTCTTGTAGCACTGCTTTCTCCTGCATTTTCTTTATAGTGGAATCCACTGTATCAATTCTTGAGTCTTGGCCTTTCACCTTTTTTTCAACCTCCTGCACTTTCTTTAACGCTGCTTGGGAGTCTTTTCTGAGATCCTCAATTTCTTTTTTAAATTCTTTTTTAATCACCTCTGCACTGGATTCAATGTCTTTTTTTTAATTCTTTCTTACTCTCTGTTATTGAATCCTTTATTACTTTTACCAATCTTGTCTCCATGGCCTCTATTGCCTCCTGCCATTTAGACATTTTTGCTTCTTCAAGTGTCCTAGCCCTCATACCAATCTGCTTTGCTCCTGATTTATTCACAGACATCGCTGCCTGCCCATTGCTGAAATAGGCTCTGAAGTTGACCTCATCAAATTAATTTTCAATATCACAGTCTTATAGATTAAGGCATGCCCTTTTAGATGAGCCTAAAATAGTTGTTCTCCGAAGCTACTAAGTTGAGATATTAATTTTTTAAAGTTTTATTTTCTTCAAAATGGCGTCCGCAGCTTTTCTGTTCCCTTTTTTTTTAAAAATTCCTTTTTCTCCTGGAGTGCTCCAAAAATAATTCAAAACATATAGTCCACTAGATCTCACCTTTTAATGATGATATCTGCCGGCTCCACTATATTTTAAAGTCCCGTTTACTTTTTAAAAAAATTTAAACTTTTGACCTTCTTTTAATGGCCGCCAGTACTTCTCTATGATTTATAGTCCCAGAGAGGGCTAGGAGGCTTGCAGTTTTCCCTTCTCTTAATGGCCACGTCCTTCCTTTCTTTCCACGAAGTCTTGTTTTCGATGGTTGAGAAATCTTGCGTTAGTTCTATAACGTCATTTCCTGTGACATCCCACAAGTTAGCAGATCTGTTTCAGAGGGGGTTGTCTAGCCCGACCACAGGTATTCAAAACAACAGTTGTTTTTCTTCTTTTACCCTTATTTCTCCAAGTTCATTAGTCCCAAATTTACCCCCTCCTTGATCTTCCTTACTTTAACATTACTTGTTACTTGTTCTATTTTCTCCCCTTTCATAGTCCAATACCTCTTCTTGGCTGAGAAAACAATGTACGCTATCCTGAGATTTTTTCATTCCAAGGGGGGCTTTTATGTTCCTGCAGCACTGAAACTGTTCCAATATAAAGTTTTAACACAACTGCTCTATGGTATTAACCTGGGCATCTCGGCTAAAAAATTACAGGCTCTTGAGAAAGTGCAATCTAAATTTCTCCGTAACATCTTGCAGCCCCCGCCAGGTGTGCCAAATGCCCTTTTGCGACTAGAAACTGGGCAAATGAGAATTGAGGCCAAAATTATGTTGTCTTCGGCATACCAATGGCTAAGAATTTATACAAACAAAAAAGGCCTCTTTCATCTAATAATTCAAGACCTCTATAGGCCAAGGTGGCTGCAATTGGTTGAAAGCAATTTGGAAAGTATAGGATTCTCACTTGAAAACCTCTTGACGCAGAGTAATGCCAAAGCAAAAAGTATTATCAAACAAAGAATCTGTGATATAGAGAGACAAAGGGATCTAGAACAGGCCCCTTCTTTCTTGGCGTCTACCGAGACCAAATATGTTATGAGGATGGCCAAGTACTTTGCTTATTTGGAGGTACCAGCTCACAGAAGAGCCTTTACATTGGCTCGATGCGCAGCCATGCCCTCAAAAGTGTTAGAAGGGAAATATAGAAAAGTTCCGTATGAAGATCAACGCTGTTCTTGTGCTATGGGAGAGGTGGAGTCGATGATTCATATGTTTTTTCGATGCCCATTCCACCAAGCATATAGGGACAGGTTTGTTTCCCCGTTTGTAGTCAAACCAATAGCAGATGCCGACGGGGCGTGTTTGGAGAAACTTTTGGTGGATGCAAGTCCATCTATCTCTAGACAGATAGCTAAATTCTGCCATTACCTGGTGAAGTTCCATACTAAGAAACAAGAAATGGTAGGTTTTGTATGATCTGTTTGAATTTTAGGTTATAAACGATTTTATATATTCGGATTTAAAGGATTTTATATTAATTTGAACTGATTCTGGATTTTAAAATTGGTTAAATTATATTTTAGTTATCCCTGACCTGTATAGGTGCGGAAAAGTTTTAAGTATTTTATTGTATTTTGTGTATTTTAGGAGGGGTTTTACATGATGTGTTATAATTTTTATATTGGTCTATGACCGTAATAAAAAGTTCATTCATACTGAGAAAGAGATGAACTATGCATAAAGATAAAGGTACAAGTTGGTTTAATGTTTGTTAACACTATGACATCCGGATGCCTACTATATTTTCAAGAAATTTGAAGCTTATGTGATGCCAAGAACTGAAGTACACTATCATCCAACTGAATCAAGAATTACTGTCATCATGTTGTCAATGGATTATGACACTATCAATAAAATACATATTTAATTTATAAAGCAATACAGGTCAAATAGATATTTTAACTCCACACACATATCCAGTCTTTGTTTTAAAAAATATACTACTACAATTACAAACTGAATTACAAATAGAAAAGCTCTAGAAAAAAAATGAATCTGTGGTGATACTTGAGAAAAGATTCTTGCACTGACTTAGTAGTTATAAAGCTTGAATTGTCTGTGTTGGTAATTAGCAGTAAGACCATGGTCACCAAGACAACAATTAAGTAATTTGTGAAGAGGAAACACTACTATTATGAAATGGAAATATTTACTGAACAGGATAGTCTTTTGAATACGCCTCGTGACCTTTTAATTTCATTGGGCTTCTCTGAAAATTCCAGCTATTTCTGATCCATTCCATTCAATATACAGTACAAAAAGTTCCTCTCCTTCACTTCTAATGGTGGAGAGCTTTCTTAAAGATTAAATAAACCAGTGCCAATCCTGGCCAATCAAACCTTGACAGCTAACTGTGAAAATCGAGAAAAGTTGGCATAATCCGCAGAGAAAGTAAAACCATGACAAATAAAATAAACTAAATTTGTCAAGACACAAATGATGGCCATATTTTCATTACAAATGTCACTTTAGTAAATATGAACAAAATGTACAAAAAACAATTGGTGCAAGCTAGATTCCCCTCGGTATGATTGTAGTCTAACATCACAGCCAAAGCATGAAATGTCAGTTAAGAGTGCTGCAGGGTGACATGTTCCTTCCTTCTCCTCCATGGTTATGCAAAGTTCCTCCTCCCTTTTTTGGTTTCTGTGAATTAAGTTTACAGTAACATCTCAACTGGGCATACTATGGTTACAGATAACTCGGAACTACCTTTAAACCATGTTTTCCAGTGTCTACTGCTTCATAATAATCAATTTAGATGTCACAGCAACCTCTGGTTTAAGCAAACCAAGAAAGGGAGTCAATGTGCAAGAATGAAGGAAGAAGCCTGCAAGGCTTTCACTATTCATGGTTTGGCCATGACAACATCCAAACTGGAAAAATGACTGACTGCACCAGAAAGCAAGACCAACATGATGTAACTTAGCTGGACTTTGAGGTTGGGAGAGCTGGGATCAAATTTCTACTCAGCTATGAAGGATTTTTTTTCTTTTTTTGGTAAAAGTTACTACCTACCCTACCTCACAAGATTATTGAGAAGATAAGAAGAAATAGTGGCACACCGCCCCAAGCTCATTAGAGGAAAGGCATGTGGCAGACAGGGTCAGAATATTTCTAAGAAATTTCCTTCAGAGCAAAGGAAGTTTTGCCATTTTATAGGATATAAAAGTATATTGCCAGTACAGTTTATATACATTATAAACTATACAGTACATAGCAACAAAATACAAACTAGGACTTCTTTAAAAATCAAAATTACATCACTAAGTTCAGTTCTACAGATGCATATAAGCTACTTCCAATATTACAAACAATTAAAATATTAATATCTAGCCCTTCTCCAAGGATTCAAGGCATACAACAGAATGCCAGTGGCTAAAATACAATAAAATCACACAAACCTCCCCAGCATTCAACAAATCAGAATATCAAAATACTTCATTTGAATATCATGGTGACAAGCTGGGGGGTCACTGGATATATGAACTCATTCATTCTTTCCTCCACCTCCTCTTGCACACTGCAAAATAAGTAAATCTCCTGATTTTCAACTAACTACAGTTTCTCATGATATCTACTTTAAAAAAATCTAATTTCTAATCTGTTTAATCCTGGTTTAAAGCCCTGATTTGTGGGGAGAACAAATGCACTTTGATTTTTTTTTAAAAAACAACACAAGATTGATTCCAATATCATTCTTGATTTAAAAACACAAGACTGATTAATATATCATTAGAAATTGTGGTTGGTTCTAAACCAACAAAAGCTGTGTGCAAAGGGTGGAAGTGTGCAAGCCTGAGGACTTCCCTACTTAAACTGATTAAACTGGTTGGTAAGGCTGCTCTTCTGGAAAGGACAGCTCTCTTTATCTTGTATACAGTGAGTCTTTCTTAGGCTGACACAGTAATGAGTTTGGGTGTTGCATTAGATCCAGTCTTGATAGTAGAAAAACAAGTTATTGCAAGTTGCAAAAAGTGCCTTTTATCAAATGCATGTGTCAAGGACATCATCTTACCTTCTCTGATGATCCATACTATCATAATGTACTTTATGTGAGGCTGCCCTTGTAAAAGACTCAAGCTATAGGTAGTACAAATTTTGGCCACTTGCACTTAGGTTGGGATTTGATCACATAATGTTGATTTTGACAATTTTCATTGTTTAACTGTGTTTCTGGGTACTGTTTTCCAGTTATTGGTTTTTAATATTTAAAGCCCTTATTTCAAGCAAGGGTTGCCAGCTCTGAGTTGAGAAATACCTGGATATTTTGGGGTGCAGCCCAAGGAAGGCAGGATTTGAGGAGGGGAGTCCCATAGGATATAATGCCACAGAGTTCACCTTCCAAAATGGCAATTTTCTCCAGGAGAACTGATCTCTGCAGCCTGGAGACCATTTGTAATCCCAGGAGATCTACACCCACCACCTGGAGGTAGTTATAATTATTATTGACAACTCCTTCACCTCTTAGACTGCTTGTTGGTCTAATAAAACTGGTAACACCATACAGTGTAATTAGCAAGACTGAATTCAGCAGTGAGCCAGGAGGCTACCTAATGGACAATTTGGAGCCATAATTTAGAGAAACTACTCAATGCGAAATCTGCCTTGATGAAGCTTTGAAACGAGGTCAGAGCCATCCCATTGTGGAAACTGCAAGTACTGTTAATTGGAATTTATATACAGAAGAAACAAAGAATCAAATGAACAACAATACAGGACTTTTTTTAGTTGTGTATTTAATGAACTTGTTGACTTATTTATATCCTCAGAGTTTGATGAAGTATCTGTGAAAGAAACTTTATGATATGAGAATTTTTGTAAGAAGTGAATAGCAACAACATGGTTGTATTTTTGGTTATTCCATTTCATCATTTCCTCACGACAACAACAACCAACATGGTTGTATTTTTGGTTATTCCATTTCATAATTTCCTCACATTTTTAAACCACCTAAAGATTGGCAACCCTACTTCAAGGGCAGCTTCTCCCCT
Source organism: Heteronotia binoei (assembly GCF_032191835.1). NCBI lineage: Eukaryota > Metazoa > Chordata > Lepidosauria > Squamata > Gekkonidae > Heteronotia > Heteronotia binoei. The sequence continues at coordinate 456,904 of NW_026799990.1, forward strand.
TTATGGTACCAGCTACAATCTTGTCTTTCATTATTTTATTTTATTTTACTACATTTATATTCTGTCCTCCCCTGATGGGCTCAGGGCAGCTAACAATGGTTAAAACAACATAGCGGCTAACAATGGTTAAAACAACATAGCACAAAATAAAACCACAATAAAATCATTAAAATAATTCATATGTCATACATTTCAAAACACTGTGTTCAGTTTCATTCTCTAAAACCAAACGGCATGGTTATTGGGATGAGTTCAAATACTAATGCTGTGGGATGGTGGAATTATATCTTCCAGAAATATAGTTTTAAACAACAGGGCTGATTCCACACAAGTGTGGGGTTTTCTTTTGTTTTTGGTTCTATTTCCACTTGCAACAAGGATCCCACACAGGATAATCCAGTTGATCACCTTTATTACATACTGTTTCACACTTGCAGCTTGTACTGTGGTGATACCATAATGCACTATGACATTCCCATGATCCCAGTTTTTTTTTTAATTGCGTATATGTATGCGTGTGTCAGCCATGACACCAAGGCAGTTAAAATGAAAAAAACAGAAGGGGCAAAGGGGCATTTCCTTTCACTGGAACACAAGGCGTACCCTTCCCTTTGAAACATAAAGCCCATATTTAATAGGTATGTGTTTCTACATTGATAGATATTTTACATTCTTGGTTTATCAAACTACTGTTTATACTGTTACCTGCTCCGTGTTCTTTAAAGAGCACAAATGTGAAAACAAAATAAGGTATTCAAATATGGAAAAGATCATCACAACACCATTATGCCAGGTAAGATTTTTTAAATGCAGAGTTTTGGACTGCCAAAAAAAAAAAAAAAACCCTGTACAACTAGAGCTGCTGAAATGAGAAAAAATTCCATGAGGAATTAGCTCAGGATTTAACAACTGTATTTACATGAATGGATATTTCACATTCTTGGTTTATCAAGTTACTCTCTTATATTGTTATATGTCCTTAAAACAGAACAAATTTGGAAGCAAAATAGGTTAAGGGAACAGAAAAACATCAGCCCTATAAATCAGTAAACAGAAATAATATTACATTAAGAAGAAGAAGAGATTGGATTTATACCCTGCCTTTTGCATGGTCCCAGAGTGGCCTTACAACCTTCTTCCCTTCCCCTCCCTACAACAGATACCCTGTAAGGTAGGCAGGGCTGAGAGAACTCTGAGATACTGTGACTGAACCAATGCTACACTAGCAGCTGCATGTTGAAGAGTGGGGGACCAAACCCAGTTCTCCCAGATCAGAGTCTGCACTCCTAACCACTACACCAAACTGGCTCTCTTTTTAGCAATTCACTCCATGGAAAGCCCACAAAGATGTGACAGACAATATGGAGGAAATGACTATGTATAGAGCTAAGGTAGTGGTTCGTGTCTCTATCAAAGTATTACAGCTGGTGCCACACTTCAGAATACAATACAACAGCATAATGAATAGTTTTCAAATGGGTTGCAGACAACTTGCCAACCTGAATTCTTTGCTGCAGACATCCGACATCACAACGATCACACAGTAGTGAAATTTAATAATCAATCACCTTCCAATGCTTGACTAACCAATTGCTTTTTGTAAAGTATGAGCAGATGGCACTACAATGTGGTATCTTGGAATCCTTTTAATTAGATTAATGTTCAACTGGCCTGCTGGCAAAACATAACTGGAATCCAAATAAAAACTGAGTAGCAACAGAACTTGGGGGTGTAATTATTTTTTCCAGAAGAAAAATCAGTGTTTGAATTATATGGTAAAGAATCATACAGATATTGTATTTGTTAACCCAATGATGTTATTAAGCCAAGTTTAAACCTCAAAGAAGGGATTACATCTGGTCAGTATTTCGCCAATTCAGAACCTGCTTGTTTTTTCTATTAAAGAACAAAGGCTGGACAGAATATCAGCTTTGACTGAGCAGTAGTATTGCCAAGTCTGACTCAAGAAATATCTAGGGACTTTGGGGGTGGAGCCAGGAGCAAGGGTGTGGCAAACATGACTGAACTCCCAAGGGAGTTCTGGTAATCACATTTAAAGGGACTGTATGCCTTTTAAATGCCTTCTCTCCATTTGGAAATAATGGATAGGATCACCTCCTTTTGGAACTCACAGAACTGGACCCCCTGGTCCAAACTTTTTGAAACTTGGGAGGTGTTTTGAGGAGAGGCACTAGATGCTATGCTGAAAATGTGGTGTATCTACCTCAAAAAACAGCCTCCTAGAGCCCCAGATACCCACAGATCAATTCTCCATTATACCCTATGGGAATTTGTCTCCATAGGGTGTAATGGAGTGCCCAGCAGACATTTCCCTCCTCCCCCACTTTCCGATAACCCTGATGTGGGGGAAGGGCCTCCAAATGAGGGGATCCCCTGCCCCCCAACTGGGGATTGGCAACTCTACTGAGTGTGCAGAGAAACCAAGTGATAGGCCTCAACATTGTGGCATAACACTGCCTCAACATTGCCCATTTGGGACTTCAGAAAGACAGAGACCGTATTCAAAAGACACCATATGCTTTATGTAACATAATCATGTAAAAGCCTACGATGCTTGAGATATACATTCAAGTTTCCATCACACAGCTTTTGTTCTGGTTCTGTCTAATAATCAATGGCCAAATGATTTGTAACTTGTGGAAGAAAAAGGCTGGTATAAAGCACTATGCTACAGAACTACTGGCAGGATAAATTAAGAGAGTTTTAATCCACTATTAAGCCATGAAAATGAGGAATCTTCATACTGTAAGACTGGGATTTTTTTTACCAAAAAGCTTCTTTAGAAATGTAACTAATAACTGATGTTCTACCAAGCACAACTACTTGCATATTTTTTTCAACTTTACTAAGTGAGCAAAAGCTGAACATCTATCACATTGTTTCATGAGTACAGTTCTATAAAACATCAAGGAACAATTCCTATTAGTGCCACATTTATCCAAATCCAGTGTTACTCTGTGCATGACTAGTTGTACCAGCATGTGCATAGGAACAATTCCCAAGATCTGCCATTTCTGATCAAGGGGTGGAGATCCATGCATGGAAGCAGCTGCTGCATATGGCTTGGGATACATAGCTTTAAAAAACCCTACACCAAAAATAACAGAAACCATTACTTGGTTAAAATTTAACATCAAACCATGGTTTACTGCCACACAAAGGAATGTAGGATACTTTGGGCCTCATATATGCCCTCCTTTCCCTCCTTTGAGCACAGACAGATGCTTCTGTGCACATTAAACCTAACCTATGGCTTGTGCTTTCCCTGCAAATCACACTGCATTTCAAACCAGATTAAACAAGAATCTGCAAACTTTGTTTTCACGTGAAGAGCAAACCGTAACTCTCTAGTTCACAGGTAATTATATAGTATGGTTTGCTGCAATAGCAGCACTAATTATCTCAACATGTGCAGAGAAAAGAGAGGAAGGAGATCAAAAGAGTGCAAGAACCCAAGAGGATCACATAACAGTAAGTGATGGTTGACTGTTTTGTCTGAACCAATTCTACATACTGATTTTTTATGACACAAATCAGACACTTTCTTCTCTCAAAATAAAACATATCAATCTGAAATTGGTATCCATACTGAAGTAGTATTATGCACATGAGGAGTCATAATTTAGTTATAGCAAATCTATTTGATCCTGGGATAAAAGAAACAAGCCACAAAATATATAATGCATTGTAGTGAACATCTCAATATCTAAAACAATAACTAGCCTACAGCAATTGCCCAAATTTTAAAAATGAGCAAAACATAATTTTAATGTGCATCAAATTGTCAATAGCCATATAAGTTATCTCTAGTAGCATTTCATAGTAAAAGTAAAGGTAAAGATAGTCCCCTGTGCAAGCACCAGTTATTTCTGACTCCGGGGTAATGTTGCATCATGACATTTTCATGGCAGACTTTTTACGGGTGGTCTGCCATTGCCTTCCCCAGCCATCTACACTTTCCCCCCAGCAAGCTGGGTACTCATTGTATCAACCCTGGAAGGATGGAAGGCTGAATCAACCTTGAGCCAGCTACTTGAACCCAGCTTCTGCCAGGATTGAACTCAGGTCATGAGCAGAGAGCTTGCTGCAGTACTGCAGCTTTACCACTCTGTGACATACCCCCATTTCATAGATTGCTACAAACTGTGATGTAGGTTTTCTGGAAAAATTTGAACCAGAAATTATTCCAATGCTCTGAGTATCATCAGATTTAGCAAAATTTGACTTACATTTAATGAAGAAAATTTAAAAAGTACCCTATGTTAATTTTCTGTCTGAATAGCAACAAATGCTTGACTATTAGATTTTTATTATATTATTTTATATTTTTATTATACTAGACTATTATACTAGATTTTTTTTGGTGGGGAGAATGCAGTATAGTTTAAATTTGTACAAAATTAAAGACAAATAGCACATACTTCCCTTATATTGTTTCAAGGGAAAAAATACTGAAGACACTAAAAATGCTGACATGATATATGCCATGGATCTGTCTACCCAGCTATTTCAAACGAATTTAATTCTTGCCCATGGAGTAACCTGCAACACCCCATCACTTCTGTTGCTTCTTCATTCCATATCAGATTGGTGATTATAATCTCTCTTCAACCATGTGAGGATGAGGAGAGACATACAGTATAAGCATGAAATCTACAAAGCATACACATATTTACTCAATCCCAAGGGGGTAAAACTACTGAAAAACATGAACTTTAAAGCTTGCCTCATATTGCGTTGGCAATGGCATCCATTCATTCTTATCAATTTTATGAAACAATAATTCTTTAGAAATTGGAAAATTTCCACAGAAAAATAAAGCACTGGAAACTTTTCTGGAAAATGTTTGCCCCCACATCTCTGGCTGAAAAATGCATCATAGAGCACTGCTACTAAAATTACTGAGCCAAAACCTTAAGTGAATGCAGACTCCCCTGTTTTACAAAGGTTGTATTTAGATGCCATTATCAAACTGAAATTTAAACCATGGTTTACAGTGGTGGTTATGGGGGGGGGGGGGGGGGGAAAGGGTGCCAGTTTGCTGAAGCACCTGAAGGCATCCTGGCCTTACAACAGAATGAAGCTGGACCAAAGAATTCCTTTTAAAAAATTACTTTTAAGGAAACAAACCAACCTTGATCAACTGCTATCTGGTGTTCCCACTCACATTCATCACATCTTGAATTGACAACACTGAGGCATGTTAGAATTTCAGCATACTTGCACACTTTTGTTACTCTTGCAGATGAGATACTCTTCTGAAAGATAAATATTGGACCAAAGGTAAGTGTAGAAATTATTCAGAAACTGTTTGAAAGCCATTTCCAAATCAGCACTCCTCAGAGCTGGTTCACAAAACTGTTAGGATTGCTTCCACCCAGACAAATGTGCCACCCTAAGCAAAGAAAGCATAAAAGATAATTATGCTCAGCATTTCCGCTAATGACAAACTAATCTCCAAGGGCAGCATTCTTGCCAGTTACCCTGAAAGCAACCACTCCAAGAGACACTCTCTGGTGTCCCTGTTAATCTGGCATGAGAGGAGGCAATTTTGGGCACTGTCATTCAATAGTTTTCTGCACAAACAATTATACCCTGGCACATGCTTTTACATTAGAAAATGGCTATGATGTGAACCAAGAGTTCATTGTTTGCAAGCAAATTGTTTGTATGCTGTTTTCCAAAGAGAACTGTACTCCCAGGAGAGAAGCAAAGAAGTGAAGAAATGGTTGATTCCAAGCAAGCTCTGGAAAAACACAGTCTTAATTAGACACAGGTAATCAGAACAAAATAAAAATGGATGTTCTTTATTTATCTGCTTTTCCTCTGAGAAACTCAGAGCAGCTTAGAGCTCACAACAATTTTATATGAGCCAGACAATTCCTACAAATAGCTGCTCACACAACATGCTTGTGGCATGAACAGAAGCAGTGCAACATCCGTGCTGCTGTTTCCACGGAGATCTTAACACCTCCCAACATATGATTTACAACTCACAGAAACAGCTGCTCCAGCCCTCCTGAACGTCACCATGAAGAGATATTCCACTCACATGCATAAACTGCTTGTGTGAGTAGTTATTTGCATGAGTTAGCTAGGTGCTAGAATCAATAGCGGTTGGCTTGCACAGTTTCCTACCAACAGCAGTCCACAACAACAGACCTGCATATCTTCAACAGTAACTTGAATTAGGTAGGCTGAAAAGCCAAGAAGGAACATTGACTCTCTACAGAAGAGAAATCCTTTCTAAGATATGAACACATATTACACTATAACATTCAAGAAGGAATTTCACATCCAGCTTAAGCTACCACACAGTGTTGGATATATAGGATCTCTTTACACTTTTCATATCATTTCACCATATCCAAAAACTTCAAGCCAGCAAACTGCTCTTGGAATTTCAACTTCACAGGCTTGGATCCTACAACTCCATTCTGCCATTAGTGATTGAGCTTCCACTGGCATAAACAGCCTTTTCCAGTGGCCTAAAGCAGGAAAGCTCTGCCCCAAGCAGAACACAGTCACAGGCTCCGAGCCACAAGTTATTTTTCATCACCTTGTTTGTAACAGCTAAACAAAGGGTATCACTCTTATTGTTACCCAATAAAATGGCTTGAATAATGATAGTCCAATAGAATTTTTCATTCCATAATAACTCATCACGATCTAGTTGAGAAAATAACTCATATGGACTGAAAATAAAATGCCAGCTTTTCAGCTTCTTTAGCACCTTGTCAGATTGCGTATCTATTGGTACGATAATTTTACATCAAAAAGAACAAGTATTTTTGAAAATGGAAATTTCTTTGAAAGTCCAGGACAGAAAAAAATATTTAAAAATTTTGGAGCCCTTTAAAAACTTGAAGCTGGTGTTGAGAGAGATCACATAGTGGAACATCAGCACCTAACTTTTACCTGTTGACTTTCAAGGGAAAGGCTATCACAGTACAGAAGAATCTGTAAATTAAATTAATGTTCTCTGCCCATCTGTCTCATTATAACGCTATGTGGGGAAAGTACTACCATTATGATCATTATGTGGCTATGCTGCCATCATAACTAAGGTCTCCTTAAAGCTGTGGTAGTTTCTCAGTGTCAGTAATTTCATTATCCCAAAAGTCAGATCAAGTTCCTAGATATCACCACATTTCTTTGCTCATGAATTAGAAACCAGGATTCTAAAATCAACTAAAGGAATATCACTTTTTCAATTCAACAATACAGTAGAGAGTAACAATCATTACTTAAGGGAGCATAAGACAGACGTGGAGAAACTGTACTTTTCGCAGTGTAAAAACATGCCATTCTATTACATGCTTGAACATTCTCACACATGCTAACTTACCAGTGCACACAGTGTATTCCATGTGCACAAATGCACATGCAACAGACAGAACAGAAGAGGCAAAGCGACAGAGTAACTAAACTCTTCCCTCTTCAGCCATCAGCACTGTATATCCATCCTCTTCCTCTCCCCCTTGTCTCATCCAGGGACAATGAGTACCACCAAAGATTGCCTCTGGGACCCCTCATATTCATATGAACATACTCAAAATAGAGCTGATATATTGTTCCTATCACTCACCTTATCCAGCTCCATAGGAACGCTGCAATTTTGTACCCCTAAACTCCATCTATCTTTCTCCTCCCCATTTTATAGCTATTGAATCAATGCTTCCAAGATATTCCAGGATAAATGTCCTACACCATCTGCTGAAACAGTGAGTGCCTAGACTAGGAATACTATCTAAAGATGTGGGACAAAATGCCTCCAAGACAACAGAAGACAAGTTGGAAGTGGTAGAGTTGCCCGATCAAATCACTTTATAACATGAATTGCAATTTCTTAATATGCACATCTTGGGCAAAAGTTCCAGTCAGTGACCTCGTTTGAATGCTCTCTCATAGACAGACATATATACGTATATATCAGTAGAAGTTGCCACATCATTGTCCTTCTGTTTTCCACAGGCTACTATTACGTTTTGCTAAATGTGGTAGGGCAGGATATGGATTAAAGGTTGCTTATAATGAATCTTGTTATCTCATGGATTCCAGATTAAGAATTTTTTTTTTTTTTTTGCACAATATCACTGTTTTCTAAGCTTTTTTCATTCACCTAGAAAGTTCCTCAAACACCCAACGATCTTCTCTGGCATTTGTCTCAGTCTTGCAATTAATGGGGAGTTTTCCTCTGAGAAAATGTGTTCATCCTGTCCACCAGCAACATTTCAGGTAAAATCCCAGCTCTTAGCCCACCTGCAGTGTGAGATGACCACAATCACTGCCCAAAGATAGATACTAACCACAATGTATAACACTCCCCACTCGTGGAGCTCAGATGTGCCGTTCATTGTGCAGTGGTCGTAACTGCTGACAGTGGAATGTGTATCTTCATGCAGGGAACTGAGGGTCATGCCCACTACATCAAGGGAAGGCAAATAAATTTAGCACATTGTGTTAGGGAATTCTGTTGCTTTGCCTTCCCTGATCCTGGCCCAGAATTGCGGCTAGCTGTGTGTACACAGTTGGCTGCTGGTCTCACTGTGCAGGCCAAGCCACCACTCTGTGCTCAGCTCTGGCACAAAGTGTCCCAACACTGCACTGGGTTTTCTCTCCGCCCAGTTAACGTTTATACTTTTCACTTTTCTGCTTTGAATTCAGTTCTGAAACTCTCAGAATTCTGTCTGAGTTTTTATATGTCTCAGACTCACATTCTAATTCATCTAGCTCCATCTTCATGATGGAGAGGAAGAGAAACTCCCTAATTACTGGAGGTGATGATGGTGAGTACTATATCTGGTTCATTTCAAGAGAGAACAAGTGGAATGAAGTAAAAACAAAGGGCGTGTGTGTGAGAATGGGGGATTTGGCCATTTCTGTGACAGTCCAGCCAAAACTGAATAATATGGCTGGCATGAATATGTCCATGATGTAAGTGAATGCCACCATTGCATACCCCTAACTTTCTCTTTTTGAAGAGCAAGACCAGTATTTTGTAATTCAGAGTTCTCATTTGGCTTTGCATTTATCAGAACTGGAGCCTACCTGACCCTTGCTCCTTCTGAGAGCAAACTAGAAGACAAAGAAAATAAAAGAAAGGCAGCTACATATTTGGGTTGTGGATAGGAAACAACTCCACCCAGCACTCTTAGAGAGAAGTCAGCAAACTAAAGAATCAGAAAACCCCTTTACAGTGTTTGTGTTGGGAGGTTTATGTACTCATAAGTTAATTTGACTTTTGAGTATTTTAGGAAATTGATTTGAATATATTTCTTTGCTTTTATATTATGCAAGTGTTGTACCTCATTTTACAGTTGTTGTTTTTTAAAAAAATGTTTGCTTTCATTAGCAGACATTTTAAAGAAAATTAGGATTCCTTATTTCTTGGAATCATAAGATTTAAACTGGAACTAGACCACAGAAACAAGTTAAATGTACTATGCTTACATATACAATTGGATGCCAAGATTTAGGGAATTGGGGAACCAAAGTATACACAGGATCCTCTGGAGTAATCTGGTCTGTTTGCAAAGCTGCAACTAAAGCCAAGTCACAGTACTGGGCTGTTCTTTACATTAATCATCCTTGAACAATAAAATACTCATAACAGAATTCATAAAGGAGAAATCCTATGAAGATTTACTTGAAACCCAGACTCACTGATTTAAATTAGTTTAAACTGGAGCAAGCCAGCATAGTATTGTATGAATATATTAAAATTATGCTAAAAAAAATAACAAGTGGAACATTCCATTACCATATACATGGCCAATTTTAGTATTTTGGATCTACAATCAATTCCAAAAAGACATAGCAGCAAATTACCCATGACTTGAGTTAGAAGTAGAACTCTCTTGACAGTGCATGGCAGAACACCATTAGCACATAGTAATAATGCTGGAAATCACACCCAAAAGGAAGCAAGAGTAATAAGACTTGATAGACATTTTTGGTCCCAGCGATTGTAACATAATTACTTTGTGTTTCTGTTATATACTGTTCTTCATAAGCAAGGTAGCTTGCCAATGCATCCTGCCATCTGATGCTCAGGATTCCAGTCATTACAACACAAACTGGGACATGACAATATTACAAATTCTTGTCTTCCAATAAAATCAGAACATACACTGTTTTCAATTAAAATCTCCAAACAGTTATAAGCTAGGAATGCCTTAAATTTATTTATTTTAAAAAAAACCCGACAAATGAACCACAGTACCGAGAATAAATTAGCAGATTTTAGATTAAAAACCTGTGGAGTTATGGTGGGGGTAGAAGGCTATTTTAAATTCTACAATGCATGTAATACCACCTGCTTAGTGAGACAAGTGAAATATTTTTAACATGCTATTAGAAAAAAATTGTTTGGGAAAGAGCTCTTACCACAGCTCTGCTGTCTGAAGGTAAGTTGTGTATATGCAAGAACATATTTTTAAACAGTATGGTAATTCTAAAAAGCATCCTGTTAAAAAGGGCTTCTGCCTGGAATGTTAGTATTAGAGTTATGCATGACATCATTCCCTGACATGTGGTAGTTGGCTCCACCTCCTGTGGTGGCCATGTTGTGGTTGCACCCACCACCCTGTGTAAGAATTTTAAAGGTACCTACATGTTCCAAAAAGTTAAGGATTTCTGCACTAGAGACTCACACTTCAAGACTTACAACACATGGCCTTGAACCCTAACGCAGCACAAATGGAGATGTGCTATGCAAGGCAACTTCTTCGCCTTCCCCCTTCAGTCTTCCCCCTTCAGTCTTCAGAAATGGTTCTCCCGCAGTAAAACAGTGCAGGGAACAAACTGGGAGTCTACAGCAGAAGGAGAGCATTGGCAAAAATCTCCCTCCGTCCTTAGGCAGGCAGAAAAGCCATTCTGTCAGAGGAGCTACTTCAGCGTGGATGAAACAGTACCTTAAGATCTAAATTCTTACTACTAGTGCTCTAAGGAAGATAAAGACACGGTAAATCTTACATTACTGTGTTAATAGAAGACAAGAGTTCCTATTCCATTTATACAATTTTTAGTACCTCCTAAGACAATGCTGACATGCTCAAGAAATATGTTTGGACAGGCCACATGTATAAGAACAACAATTTACATATCTAGACTTCCGGGGTTGAAATATGCTGAGCTGAATTGCTTCTCAGAAGGGGAGCAGGCTGAGGCTTCTGTTCGGGGTAGTGGAGGGCAATTTAATGCCTACTGCCTACTTTTCTCAGTCAGAGATCAATCCAAGATATGCACAGGAAACTCTGAGGAGATTTACCTTGGCTAAAAGGGAGTCCCGGGGGGGGGGGCTCCTTTGAGGGGTCTCCGGAGACGAGTTGCATATTCATCATCTGCAGAAGTTTCCAGAGTCATTTATTTGACATAAGCTTGACAGGATCCTAACCTTCTTTGAGACTGCTAAACATCTAAAGCTATACAAGACCGGTGTTGGATCTGGATAACTGCAGAAAAAGGTACTGATGACTATCTTCACTCCGGGACTATTTAAAGTTAAACAAAATAAAATCAGAAGGTGGGAAATACAGATTTAGAAAGCTTGGAAGAAGAAGGGGAGAAGGGGCAAAATTTGAATTTTGTAAATTTAAAGGACAGTGCTAAAAAGTGGAAAGGAATTTATTGTTTTGTCTACTTGCGGTTTCGGTGAAAAAGCCCCATCGTCACAGATTTGCAGCTCTCACAGTCAACACAGGAAATACGTCAAACATCGCGAGATCTTTTTACCAGTGAAAACGGGATTTGGTGGCAAGAAAAGCAGGACGTGTCGGATGGAAAAGGGAAATCATTGAAGCAGCTAGCCTACTCCAGGACTATAATATCATAGAAAAACATCGGTGGCCATTGCTAGGAGGTAAAAATTTAAACAAAGTTTTTAAAGTGTTTGGGACATTAAAAATTGGTGAAGCTGACAGAGGTGACAATTATAAGGTAAATACTATTGGACATTATCGCTGATAATTATTTTAGAAAACTTTTGAAGGAAATTTTTTTAAAGGGAAGCAGAAAGTCGTAACCGCCATTTTGGAAGAAATAAAAACTTTAAAATTTAATATCTGAGCCCAGGAGGCTCTGAGGATGGCGAAATTAGGCTTATTGAAAAGGGCAAGCCTTACTCTATCAAACCTGATAGTTTAAATTTAATTTGGAGAGGTCAAAATTTTTGGTGTTTTTTTAAGTGTCAGAACATAAGTTAACCCGTGCAAGGACTGCCTCAATGGAGAAAATGCAAGAGCAATTAGAAGCAATGGAAGCCAGGATGATGAAAGGGGTGAGAGACATGATAACTGCTTCTAAAAAAGAAATTAGAAAAGACATTGAAGAGCTAAGGAAAGATATAGAAGATCTCAGAAATGAGACTGTGGTAACATCAAAGAAAGTGCAAGAGATGGAAGAGCGAGTGAAAGTACATGATTCCACCTTGCTAAAAATGCAAGAAAAGGTGGCAATTCATGACTGCAAATTGATGGAAACCCAGATACGTCTGAGAGGAGTACCTGGGGAAGAAGAGACTGATTTTAAAGGATATATAATAACAATAAATTGCAGAATTTTTGGAGGAAGATCCTGAAGGAACTAGAAGCATGTATGATTATATGTATAGAGTGAACTCACTATATGCCAAGAAAAATAATCTACCAAGGGATGTGGTTATAAAATATATGACAAAAGAAATGGTGGGAAAAATCTTGAATAAAAATTTTGAAAAGACATTGATAGTGGGAGGCAGCAGAGTAAGAATCATGAAAGAATTGCCAAGACAAGTGTTAAATGACAGAAAAGCATACAAAAAATTGACAGAAAAATTACATGACAATGAAATGAGGTATAGATGGATAATACCTGAAGGTCTGAGCTTTGAACTGCAAAGAAAAAGGATTACAATTACAAGCACACAGGAACTGCGTAGGTTTTATGAAGAACATAAAGAATTTGCACCATGATGGATTACAAATTATTGTCTTGGAATGTAAATGGACTAAATACACCACAAAAAAGAAAAACAACATTTCATTGGATTAAAAAGCAAAATTATAATATAGTTTGTTTACAAGAAGTGCATATCAAACAAAAGGATTACAAATTTTTATGGAATAAACAATTGGGACTAGAATTTTATTCATTGGCTGAACAGAAGAAAAAGGGAGCGATTTTCTGTATTAAACAAGAATTGGAGCTGAAATTAGTGTTTAAAGATGGAAGATTTGTAGCGGTAGAAATAATATTAAATGCAAAAAAAAGTTGTTATTGGGACTGTATGCGCCAAATGGTGCAAAGGATGCTTTTTAAAGACATTATACAACAATTTGATGAACTGACTTATGACCAAATTTTGATAATGGGGGACTTTAATGGAACAATTAAGAACACACTGGATAGGTCTGGGGGTAAAAAAAATAATAAGGAAAACTGCCAAAGTCTTTTTTTGAATTGGTCAAATAAGAAAATTTGGAGGATATATGGAGGAAATTTAATCCTGGGGACTATACCTTTTTTTCAGCAAGACATAAAACTTTTTCCAGAATTGACATGTTGTGGAGCACTAAAGACTTAGGTCTAATAACAAAGAAAATAGAGATTTTACCTAAAATTGGGGCTGACCATAACCCAATAATGTGGATTACAAAATTGTCTAAGAAGTTGAGAAGATGGAGATTGAATGAAGATTTATTAAATAAAGAAATAGTGACATCTTTAGAAAATGACACTAAAGCTTTCTTCCAAATAAACGATAAAGAGGATATAGAATTTCAGACGGTCAGGGATGCTTATAAAGCAGTAATGAGAGGAATATTGATTACATTGAATAACAAAGATAAGAGGGCAAAAGAAAAACAGATGTTGGACATTCAAAATGAAATAAAGAAAAAAGAAGGGGAACTGAGAAAAAGGCCAGGGAAAAAGAAAATTATAAGGGAGATTACAATATTACAACGCAAATTAATTTTTGTTTTTATTAGTTAAGGGTACCTTTAAACATTAGTACTTTAAGTAAATAACACCGGTGGGGGTCAAGTAACGGGGGGAGGGGTGTATAGAAAGTAATATATGGAATAGATAAAAGTTATTAATGATGCAAGAAATATAATTTGTTACTATAAGTTACCAAATAAAATGGTTTTAACCAGAACAATTCACATATCTACATGGTGAGAGCCAATATATTAAAGGGCAACTAATTAATAATGAAGGAGAGAGTGTCAGAAGTTCATCTAACATTAAAGTACTCTATTCAAATATAGTAAAATGGCAATATTATGTTGAGAGCAGGGTACAGTCATTCCTCCTTAAAGCCAATTTTATGCCGCCAAAGTGACAGGCTGATCTTCCCGAGAATGTACATATCATGCCTATATTTTAAAAGTTAAGTTTGCTGAATGGTCTGATTTTCCCTGGCAAAATACCAACCCCTCCCTTCACAAACAGCAATCCTGTGCTAAGAGAATGATTAATTAAGCAAAGAGATATCGCTGCAAAGCAAAATACTTCAGGGTGGGCCTTTGTCCCCTCTGTTGTACATTCAAAAAAACAGGAGATGCTTCACATCACATTTTTCTTACAGAAAAGATTTTCTGCATAGGAAATATATCTATGGCAGATCAAAGAGACACTGCAGCCAGAAGTATCACAAATAGAACACACAGCACTCTGTATCAGGGTGATGCTCTCAGTCCACACCTAAGCCCTATTTCTCTGGAAACAGGTTTCTATATGTAAAGGCTTCCTGATGCACATTTTGCTTTACAAAGACACAAGCAATTGGGAACCATGCAGTAGCTGTTTAAGAAGTAGTCAATGGCTGCTGTCAGCAACACTATAAGCCAATCACTACCAAACCTTTGCCACTGCTGCCACTCAGAATTCTGTAGGAAAAAAGAGACACAAAACTTGCAGTCTTCATATATGCTGGTTACAATCAAACAACTTCCCATGAAGTTACAGCAGTTTAATACATCATGTGGTGGCTATCATTCATCTTTTTTTCCATTCTTGACCTTAGAAACCTTATTCTGGGAGTGAGCTACTGTCTCTCCGTCCCGCACCCAGGTCTCGGTCACGCAAAGAAAATACTTTGCAGCCAAGATTGCATCTGCAAATTCGCGCCCAGCACAATTGTTTAGGGTAATTGGAGACCTTATAACATTGCCACAAGGCAAACCAAACGTTAGAGAAGTAGAGAGAGGCTGTGAGGCATTTGCGAAATATTTTGCAGATAAAATCTCGTCACTCCGCCAAGACCTGCCTATCACATTAGATACAGTAAGTGAAATTGAGGCTCCGCGCCTGTCTTCAGATTTAATGCTGGATCACTTCGACCCACTCAGCCTGGAAGAAGTTGATGGAATCCTCTCTGCTGTTCGCCCAACAACATGCGATCTGGACCCTTGCCCCTCTTGGCTGATTAAACCTTGCCAGAGGGAGCTTAGATGTCCTTTACGGGACATCATAAATAGATTCCTCTTAGAGGGGCATTTCCCAACACCTTTGAAAGAGGCCTTGGTCCACCCCCTCCTGAAAAAATCTACAGCAGACCCGGCCGAATTGGCAAACTACCGACCGGTGTCTAATTTACCATTTTTAGGTAAAATTATCAAGAGGGCAGTGGCATTGCAGCTACAGAGATTTCTAGATGACGCTTCTGTCCTAGACCTGTGCCAGTCTGGTTTCCGACCGGGCCACGGGACGGAGACGGTCCTGGTCACCTTGGCGGATGACCTCCAGCGGCAACTGGATCGAGGCCGTGTAGCAGTGCTGATGTTACTAGATCTGTCGGCTGCATTTGATACGGTCGACCATCGGCTACTGATCCACCGCCTCGCCGACATAGGGGTTAGGGGGTTGGCCTTACAATGGCTCTCCTCCTTCCTCATGGGTCGGGGACAAAGGGTGGCGATTGGGGGTGAACGATCCCAGAGGCGCACACTAGATTGTGGGGTGCCTCAGGGAGCAGTTCTCTCCCCGATGTTATTTAACATTTATATGCGCCCCCTTGCCCAGATTGCCCGGAGGTTTGGGCTGGGTTGTCATCAATATGCAGATGACACCCAGCTCTATCTGCTAATGGACAGCCGGCCAGCCTCCGCCCCGGGGAACCTGGATCGGGCCTTACAGGCTGTTGCAACGTGGCTTAGACTGAGTGGGCTGAAGTTGAACCCAGCGAAGACAGAGGTTCTCTGTGTGGGTCGTGGCACTCTGGGGAAGGAAATATCTCTCCCGACCTTCGACGGTGCGGCACTGAAGGCGGCGCAGCGGGTGAAGAGTCTGGGTGTCTTACTGGAGCCTTCACTATCAATGGAGGCCCAGATAACAGCCACTGCCAAGTCAGCATTCTTCCATCTGAGGCAGGCGAGGCAGCTGGCCCCTTTCCTAGAGCGTCAGGACCTAGCAACGGTGATCCATGTGACGGTCACCTCAAGATTGGACTACTGAAACGCCCTCTACATGGGGCTGCCTCTGTGCCGGACCTGGAAGTTACAACTAGTGCAGAATGCGGCGGCCAGGCTGTTGCTTGGTCTCCCAAGATGGGAACATATACGGCCGGGGCTACGCGAACTGCACTGGCTACCGATTGTATACCGGGTCCAGTACAAAGTGCTGGTCATTACCTTTAAAGCCCTATATGGCCGAGGACCGGCCTACCTGAAGGACCGTCTCTCCCCGTATGAGCCCCAGAGAGCACAGAGGTCAGTAGGAAAAAACAGATTGACTACCCCTGGGCCAAAAGAAATCAAACTCCAGAACACCCGCACACGGGCCTTTTCTTCCGCGGCCCCATATCTTTGGAATCAGCTCCCAGAGGAGGTGCGGGCCCTGCGGAACCTCGATCAGTTCCGCAGGGCCTTCAAGACCACCCTCTTTAAACTGGCGTTTATGAATAGCTGAATTACAAGTGCACAACAAAGAAATATCCGCCATCAATACCAACTGATAGATATAGCGCCAACGATAATATTATGGTTAGATTTAACTCAGTTGAATGTAATTCAATTTAATGTAATTAATTAATAATGGCTTTTAATTAATGTATTAACTGGTTTTTAAGGTTAATTTAATGTTTATTAATGTAATGGTTTATTAATGTACTGTTGTTTTCTGTTGTTATTAGCCGCCCTGAGCCTGCTTTGGCGGGGGAGGGCGGGATACAAATAAAATTTTACTTTACTTTACTTTTAATTACTTATTCTCAGAGTTATACAGGCTGCACAAGTGGCCACTTAGAACACCCATGGTGATAGGGACACTGTCTTGGAGTAAGTCAGGGTTTGAGTTTCTCACTGTTGCTCCCGTTTCTCTTCCCCCACCCCATTAGGAGCTCACTATCTGGACAGCTAGAAGGCTCATCTATGTGTATTCTCGAGATATACAAATATAAATATTGTAAATAATAAATACATATCCCTCCTTTTTGCCCTTAAAAGGGCAGTCAGGGTTGGGTTAGATGGAGTACTGCCCAGCAGGGCTTCTCACTGGCCACTGAAGATCCGATTGGTAGATTAAAATAACCTTGTTTCAGGAGCAGCAGCCAGCAGTCTTAGTTTTATTCTCTCACTCATCTTCCCCAGGTTATTTTTTAAATCAGCACTCTTCTCCCCAGCACTCAGGCTTCTTTTGTGGATGTGTAGTTCCACCTCCTGTGGCAGCAACTTTGGGGTGGCTCTGCTTTTTATGGCAGCCATTATGTGGTTGCACCCACCACCGTGTGTCAGAATTCCAAAGGTGCCCACAGGCTCAAAATAGTAGATACACAACATGGATCCACAAATACATAAATGACTGCAGGTATGTAAACTCTTGGATCAGGGCCATCTACAGAGTAGGGACATTTTCTTGCAAATATGGGAACTCCCCTAGGTTTGCAGAAAAATGTGAAACCCAGGGGAAAATGGAGGGGGATGTAATCCCTCCAAATAAAGAAGCATTATCTGTGCATGTGCAGGCATTACCTCCATCAGAATGACTACACAGCAATTACATTTGGGAAGGGTGAGTGGTGGGAAGGCAGATGGGGGGGGGGGGGACAGAGCAACCAGGATGGGAACAAAAAAAGCCACCACTCTCCCAAAACCGCTTGAGGCAGGTGAGTGACCCAAGTGTGTGCCAAACACTTGGATCATACTGGAAACAGGAATACTTCAGGTAGAGCCTAGAATGTGTATCCTCTCAATTTATAAATGGTTAACAGAAAATATAAACCTCAGGGGTTTGTTCCCTTTAATCCTTCAGAACCACTTTCAGTCCAACTGGCATGGAGCAATCAAATTTCATCAAGACACTAGGGCCGTTTTCGCACTAGCGTTTTCTCCGGCGTGGCATCCCATTTACCTCCGGATCTTTTCCTGGATTTCGCACTTGTTGCTCCGGCGCTGCGGTTTGCTCCGGGGCTTCAGGGGTTTCACGCCGGAGTATCTTGATCCACATGCTTCCGGAGTTTTTGAAAACCTGCAGATCCACACCGGATCCACTCCGCGGAGTTTCCTGTGGGAAATCCATCCACCTGAGGATCCACCTCGCATCGACTGCTTTGTGGGCGGCACCCTCTGCCTTTCTGTCCTCCCACCCCATCCAGCCCCTTGGCCAATCATCAGCCTTTCGCGGCGCTTCCCAAAAGTGCCCGCACAGCCATTTAAAAAAAAAAAACTTCATATTTCTTGCGTAATAGCGATATTTCGAAATAAACAAATAATAGAAAAAAAACCCCTCCTGGAATAGCCTCAATTGCCACTTCACTGTTCTTGTAGTTTTACGCTGTTCCTGTAGTGTTACGCTGAGTAAACCAAAACCATTTTTAAATTGGTTTCGTTAGAATTTTTTTTTATTATTGACTTTAGTTGCGTTATTTCGCTGAAGCGGCGGGTCAATTTATTTTCTATGTGAGGGGCACTTTTCCTATTTTCTATGTGAGGTTGCTTTTCTGCTGTTGCGTTATTTCGCAACTACGGAATTGCATTATACATTATACATTATACATTGTTGGGGGGGGGGAATCTAGTGCCGGCGCGGGCCAAAGCGTTCATGTTCATCTTGTGGAAAGGCCGGGAGGGAGCGAGGCTGGGAAGGGAAGAAGCTGCCACACACACACACACACACACACAAACACACACACTCTCTCTCGATTATTGCGTTACCTAACCCATTTATTCATTCCCCTCTCGCGATCCCTTCACGACTGAGGCATGTGTTAGGGGAGCCAGGGGGGTTCTCCCCCCCTTCCCCGCCCCCACTCCGAATCTGCGCCTTGGGCCGGAGGGACTTGCCTGATTGGGCTTGTGCTTTTTAGTGCAGACTTGCATTTTCTTCCCGGCCCGAGAGATACAATCGGAACCTCCTGCTTTCTCGTGTGTGTGTGTTTTAAAAAGGCAATGCCTCCCTCAGCTGTGCCACCAGCATTTCTGGACCTGCACAAAATCGCCATGTATAAAATGGGAAGTTGGAGTCCTGCATTCTCCTCCCTGGCTACATTCCGCTCGGTTAGAAAATAGACGCGAGCTCGCTCTTCACACGCGCCACAGAAGGGGAAGGAGAGAATGGGGCGGGGGGGGGAGCTCTGGCAGCAGGAGTCAGTCAGGTCCCCGTTGCAGCTGCAAGCGCCAGCCGGGGAGGGGGAAGAGCGCGGAGGAAATACCAGCTTCGCCACCCGGGAGGGAGCGAGGCTGGGAAAGGAAGAAGCTGCCACACACACACAAACCCCTCGATTTCTCTCTCTTCGTTATTGCGATATTTCGCAACTCCGGAATTTGTGTTGGGGGGGGAATCTAGTGCTCGGAGGCTTCTCATGGAAGTGAGACTCCTTGCATATGCTTTAATCAGTTATCCAGATTCTCCACTGTGAATGCTTCTGTTAATACATAAAGGGCTGTGGAGGATGCTACAGGTGCAGCCAATCCATAAGCAGAAGCGGCACACGTGATGCGGTTTGTCCAGGAAAAGAAGGGGAAAGAACAGCTGTGACTGCTCGTTGTTATGCAACCAGACTTGCACTTTAAAAAAAAAATGATTGACAGGGCATCGAACTCAAGTCGATGCTAGTGCGAAAACGATTTGAGCCGGGGCTTCATGGAAAGCGACTCCACTAAAGAGGCAATGTGCGAAAACGAGGAAAATGATCCGGACATAATTGCGCCGCGGAATAAGGGGAGCAAACACTAAGTGCGAAAACGACCTAGGTTTCTCTCTCCAGATCCTTCTAAATCTCAGTATAGATCAGACCAAAATCACACATCAAGCAGAGAGTGACTAGTACTGAAAGACAAAAGGATATTCACAGTTCTCCAGCAAACACCAGATATATAGCCATTCCTGCAGCCTATTTATATTTTCTTGAATCTAACCACTCTAGAAGGTCAATTACTTTAGCCAGAAGTATGCCCCAGCCATTGACTGTATTGGAGGGAAGGTTTAAAGGGATGCCCTACATGCTTAGGATCTGCTCTTGCCCCCTGCATGAAATAGATTCCATAGAACATACATATTTTTAACTGCTTATACCATAGGGTGATCTGCAGAGATTATCAATCCGTTATTAGAAAGATTTCCTGGCAGACCAAATAAAATTAAAGTTGAATACCTCCTATTCGATAGGAACCACAAATAACAAGGCAGGTGGCTAGATTCTGCACCCAGGTTCTTATAGAATATAAAACGCATGGCAAATAGATTGTTTTAATATTTATCTTTTATTTAAATTTTATAAGAATTTTATATTTGTTTAATTCTATTTCTTTGTTATAGTTACAGCTATTCAATTCTTGAATGTTACTGTTGGACTGGTTCTACACATTGTATCTAAATGCTTTATGCAAATCAAATGAATGAGCTGGTCATTGACTGCAGCAATAAATGTGATGGATTGAGGCAAGTGGGTGGGAGGAGGGGACCAAGTCCAACAAGCAGCAGGAGAACTTCAGCCAGGAGAGCTGGGTAGGGGCAGTGGAGCAGCACAGCTACCAGCAAGCAGCCTGCCTGGTAAGGGGCTAGGATTCTCCCCTCCACCTGAGTTTTGCAGGTCCCCACTTGAATCCTTCTAATTTGAAGGCTTCAGTGTTATGGTGATGGAGCACCCCATGCTTGGAGCGACCAAAATCTTTCAGCTGACTAGAAAGGAAAGAGTGCTCTTTATTCTATACTGGCTCCTACATCAAAATAGGTACAGTACTTATATGTGCTTTATGCGGAGCTGGCACAAGGGCTTTTGGCACTCTAGGCGATCCTCCCTCGCGGGCAAAGCTAGGCAAGGTGGAGAAGGGTAGTGATGGCAAGTGTGGCGGCAGCACAGCAAGGCTCCTGCCCTGGCTCAAAGCACCTCAGAGCCAGGGCAGAAGCCTTGCTGCACTGCTCCCACACAGTCTTCCCAAGTCTGTGTTTCAGCAAAGACCGGGAAGGCTGAGCGGCAGGATGGCATGGCAAGGTTCCTGCCCTGGCTCTGAGGTGCTTGGAGCCAGGGCAGAAACCTTGCTGCACCATCCCCACTCAGCCTTCCTGGGTGTGTGCTTCTTCTGGAAGCATGGACCCGAGAAGGCTGAGCAGGGGCAGCAGGGTGGCCTCAGAGTGCACCCATTGCTGTGCCCTCGTTGCTCAGCCCCTTGCTCACTCTCCCCCTGTCCCCACAGAGGCCATCGTGGCAGGGGGGAGTAATCCAGCCTTCACCCTGGCATGGTGGCCACTGCTGCCAGTCACATAGGGTGGGGGTGCCTAATTCAGCACCCCCCATGGGCCATGCCCTAGACAACCACCAAAGGATGTGCCAGTCCTGGCTTTATGCCAATAAGATGCCTGAATAACAGATATACACTCCATGAAAAGATTGCTAAAGGCCTGGTACATTTACAGCCATATTTCACAAGAAAAGTCTTCTTGGTGTCTTTGCTTTGGATTGTGCTCAGATAGTTTTCAGGACTTTACTGAAGGGGAAATATCCAACACATGCCTGTAATCCAGCAAAACCCTTACCAGCTGCCTAACAAGCCTAAATTTAATCAGCTTTATACCATAAGGTCCTGGCAATCCTGAGCCAGAGCACTACTTTTTACATATGATGCTTTGCAAATTTCAGTGCACACAGCCCAGTTATTTAAACAAATATGGAAGTCAACAAACAATGAATGAATACACAATTTTCAAGAAGTGACAGAAGGTTATTTCTTCCAAATATAAAGGATTTGTTTTTGAGATTCCTTTCTAAGTCCTATAATGGAACTTTATTTGATTGATGCTTCCCAGGTCATGAGCTAACAGCAAGCACAATCATTTCCCTTAGCTCATGAGAGTAAAGAATGCTTGATCTTAAATATCCAGTTAATATATGCCTCAAATTTAGCAAACAAAAAAAAAGAGTCAGCTCTTTGCATTAGGTAACTTAAATAACTCACATGCAGATGAGTTTTTGTTTTAAGATTTGAACAGACCAACAATGCTTCCCCCAACCCCCAGCCCGTGGACCAATACCAGTCCATGACCTGTTAGAAAACGGGCTGTGAGTTGTATAATTACTTCATTATATATCACAATGTAAGAGGAAGAAGAGGAGGAGAAAGAAGAAGAAAAAGAAGAGGAAGAAGAAGACAACAACATTGGATTTATATCCTGCCCTCTACTCCGAATCTCAGAGCAACTCACAATCTCCTTTACCTTCCTCCCCCACAACAGACAGCCTGTGAGGTGGGTGGAACTAAGAGAGCTCTCCCCAGGAGCTGCCCTTTCAAGGACAACTCTGTGAGAGCTATGACTGACCCAAGGCCATTCCAGCAGCTGCAAGTGGAGGAGTGGGGAATCAAACTCAGTTCTCCCAGATAAGAGTCTGCACACTTACCCACCACACCAAACTAATAGAAATAAAGTGCACAATTGTATCATCCAGAAACCATCCCCCCTCCCTGAGGTCCATGGAAAAATTGTCTTCCACAAAACCAGTCCCTAGTGCCAAAAAGGTTGGGGACCACTGTGCTACACTATTATACTTGAATTACCACACTTTTCTTTCCAGGGTAAAGGAGAAAAAGTCCACCATACAAAATTGATATGGTTAATCACTTCCTTCCAAAACAGCCAAATAACTGAACAGTGACAGAGCATATATTCAAGAGGGAAGTCTTGTAAAATACAGAGCCAGATATTAGACACTTTACTGAGTTCACTACTTAAAAGGGGCTGAACTGTCCACTATATCCTAAACATGTTTTTTGCTGAGTAAGTTGCAACTTAAGTTCCACAGAAACTACAGATATAAAGTATAGCGCCATATCCCATAGCTTAGGCAAAACAGGACAATCCATTATAACTGCATAAGTCCAAACAATAAATTTAATTTGACTTACAATTTTCTAGTTTCAACTTTTATTATTTTCTGTCAAATGGCAAAGATCCAGATAAAGACGCTAAGGTAGCATAGAATGCAGCAGTTTGCAGTGCTCACTGTCTTGTCCT
Source organism: Heteronotia binoei (assembly GCF_032191835.1). Classification (NCBI taxonomy): domain Eukaryota; kingdom Metazoa; phylum Chordata; class Lepidosauria; order Squamata; family Gekkonidae; genus Heteronotia; species Heteronotia binoei. The sequence goes on from NW_026799990.1 coordinate 480,355, forward strand.
GGATATATTTGCAATTTGCTGTAGTTCCCATTCTGAAGTGGCTATCTGACTTCATCTATGAAGACTAAAGAGGCCTTTTTGTAATTGTTGCTTCCTGTTTTACTTTACTGTTTTTATGATTTTACCTATTATTAACTGTATAATATGATGAGTTGTTGACTCTGTTTCCTGGGTCACAACTCTGTTTCCTGTTGTGACCCAAATCCAAATAAATAAATACATTTTGCTTTTGGGAAATGAAGGCATTTAATCTTTTAAATTTCATTCCAATACCAAATGATACAGTTTTATAAATGATGCTTCTTATGTTGTTAAAGCAATAAAATCAAACCTAACTTTATTAACTATATATAAAGTTTGATCAAAATATAACCCCCCCCCCAAAAAAAAAACAGGTAAAAGATTTTGGCATGTTTTCAAAATTTTCTTCTCTGTGCAAAGCTGACAACAGTCAGAGTTGCCTCAGTGAGGAGAGTCATCAGCTTTCTTGAAAGAAACAAGAGAATCTCAGGGTTCTAGACTCTTCGGCTGGTATATTTTGAGCCTGTGAAATAAATTCAAATGCACAAGATACACACAACCCTGGTTATCAGAAGGTTCAAATCTTAGTTGGTATGGCACATATACATTGCACACAGCAGGGCTGGAAGAAACCTGGACAGCCACTGCTAATCAGAGCAGATGGAACTAGGCTAGAAAGAACAAACGATGGATAAGACAGCTTCATGTGTTCCTATATGGTAAATGCTAGAAGGGAAGAATGCTGTGTCTCACTTTCAATGTCAAAAAGAAACCCAATCCCTTCAAATGGATATAGCAACCAGAAAAGCACCTCAAAGAGTCATTCTATCCTGGTCCACTGGAGTGACTTGAAAATACCTTTGACTGGAGTTTAAATAAGAAAAGAACATTGGCGCTTACTGTGAGGGCGTTTTCGCACTGACCTTCAAGTGGCGCGACCACCCTCTTCACACCGGAGGATCTGCCCGGATTTCGCACAAGAAGCGCCGGCGCACCCAAAAGAGCCGGCGACTTCCGTCGCGAAACCCGCTCAAACGTTTTCCTGCTTCTTGGCGGTTTCCGTTTGAGCGGGTTTCGCGACGGAAGTAGCCGGCTCTTTTGGGTGCGCCGGCGCTTCTTGTGCGAAATCCGGGCAGATCCTCCGGTGTGAAGAGGGTGGTCGCGCCACTTGAAGGTCAGTGCGAAAACGCCCTGAGAGTTCCTTCTGGTCTGATGAAGACATCTTTACATGAGAATTTCCATCTCTCCATCAAGGAGGCAGGACTAAAATTCTTGCAAATGTTCTGTCTTTTGGGAAGAGTCACCTACTTTCCTCAGTTCTGTAACTCCTAAGCAGTATTTATACTAAAATACTAAGTAAACCATTCAATGTTTAGGAAACGCGAAATATGTTGGACAAGAAACGAGAAGGCAAAAACATGGCGAAAACAGCTTGTCATCCCACTCTACCCCCTTTTCTGGATGGGACAAGATGCCCTCCCTTCCACAGAGCAGAAGGAATCCTCACAGTAAAGTGCCAATGTTCCTTTTTTTGCTCTCAGAGGGAGTGCGACTTGACATGGGATATCCATGTGAATGGGAAGATCAACCCACCTGCACCATTTGCTGTAATACTCTCCTTCCAAAGCTTGTGTCAGCTGAGGAAAGGGTGTTCATTTTGTAGTGTCTGACAAAGGTTGACAGAGATGATCATATGGCTGCTTTACAGAGTTCCTCAATGGAAGCTTCATCATCTAATGCACTGTTAGCCACAGCACTAGGAATGGAGAGGTTTGAATATGAGTGAGCACTGACAGGACTGTGCAATCACCAAGAAGGAAATCTATGGACAACTAGAAGACTGATATGGGCTACTCCTTTGAGAAACTATGTGAGGCTTTCTAGATATCGAGCATCCATCGACCTGTGGGACCACTGAAAGTAGGGCTGCCAGTTGTTTGTGCAGCATGCTAGCCTTCAATTTTTGGCCAACACCATCTTGCAGGAACTTCAGGATTTGGTGTAATGTAGGGACAAATGAGTCTAGGTGTTTTTATTTGCACAACCTGGCATATGCCTTCCCTGAACAGTTACACATTCTCCGTGTAGAAATTCTTCTAAAGACTAGGACCCTTTGGGTTTTGCTTTAGGATTGGTCTTTTCTTCTCCGGTTTCTGGAGATCCAGTGCCATCGCAGCCTTGGCTCATAGTCCTTGGTTATAGAGGCAATTGGGTTGCTCTGGAACTATTATCACCTTCTCAGACATTTCCCCTTCTTATTGTAAGAACTGACTTCCCAAAGTCCCAGTAGGAGGGGCCCTGGTCACTGTGAAAAGGGTGGAGTCTGTGCATCACCATTTTTGTGCCACCTTAGTCAGCCAGGGCTGATGCCCAGCAATCCGCCCATCTGAGGAATCCTCCCTGATTCCCCAACTAAATGATCCACAGAAAGTGGGGAAATGTGAGCTGGATGAAGACCTTAAACAATATATTTTCCAGTTCCCTCACTGGGTAGACACAGCCTACTTCTGAAGGACCAAAATTCTTCCAGCATTGTGTGGTAAAGCCAGTTTGCTACCTCTCAGGGGTTTCTGAAAAATGGGGTCTGGAAATAGGGGATATGTCTCTATCCTACTCCATGATGGTACTCCATCTCTCTGACTGCTCTGCTGTAGCCATGAGTGCTGAGCTTGAGCATCTACCATCTTTGTTCACACAGAGAATCTTCCAATCAAAATCAGCTGCTGCCACTGAGATGTCTTCTGAGGCACCATCAAATTGTGTGACATGCTCTTCTTTCTGCCTCTGTGTACTTCATGTTGGCTGCTCTTCTGCAGGTCTGTGTCTGCTTGAACATTTTCAAGAAGCCCCCCTCTTCTTTGGAAATGAAGCTGTCATCAAAGTTCTTCACTGTCATAAGGGGGGGGGGGGAGCAATGGACCAAAAGAAGGAATTGAGGTATAGAAAAAAATATATAGAAAATAGGGATAAAAGTGTAGAAACGTCTATGCTTTCTATTTATATAACAAGACGACTGCAGATTTATACCCTGCCCTTCTCTCTGAATTAGAGACTCAGAGCGGCTTACAATCTCCTATATCTTCTCCTCCCACAACAGACAACCTGTGAGGTGGGTGGGGCTGAGTGGGCTCTCATAGCAGCTGCCCTTTCAAGGACAACTCTTGAGATAGCTATGGCTAACCCAAGGCCATTGCAGCAGCTGTAAGTGGAGGAGTGGGGAATCAAACTCAGTTCTCCCAGATAAGAGTCCACACACTTAACCACTACACCAAACTGGCTTCCTATCAAAAGCCTGCTCTCTCTAACAAAGCAGGAAATGAACTGAGGAAAGCAGATGATTCTGCCAGAGTACAGGAAGTGTGGAAGAATTTGAGTCCCGCCTCCATGATAGATAAAAACTGCCCATGTCAAGATGCCCCCATTGTCAGAGTGAGAAAGAATGCTTTTAGTCCACTTTATGTATATCCAGAATATTCTAGACTGAAAATGTTATGTACCAGAAAGCAGAAAACCTAGGATTTAAAATATTTGCATGTAAGATTCTCCAATTATAGGGTTATATGCCAGCAGAAACATTAGTCACTTGCTTAGTAACAAAATGAGATCCTTTTAAATCATGCTTTCATACCGTATGATTTACTTTTAAACTTGATTTGCAAAACATTGTTCTATCTTTAACACTACATTTTTCATAGCATTCAATTTACTACTGTTGCTATATATAGACTTTGTTTTACTAAAATAGCAATGTGCAAGCCAATGAGTGGAAACCTAAGAGTAAATATGAGCAGTTTAGAAAAGCGGTATAAGGACACTTTGTTTTGTACAAGACATAGAATACCAAAGAATAACACATGCTGAAGCCTTTGTCAAATCAACACACATATATTATTGTAACAACTTACAGATAAATTCCACATACAAGTCCTAAAATACTTAACAGAACATACTAAGCTTTATTCTATAGACAAGAACAGCACATAGCAAGTCACAAGGTCTCAGCATATGGTTGGAAGGCACATGATATAGCTAATCTAAGTGGTCTGGGTATGGTCAATATCTGGAAGGAGATTTCTGAGAATTCTATATAAGAAACTCTGTTCCACAAAAAATGACAAAATATAGTAAATAAATATTTTTCATTTCAAAGCTTCAGGCATTGAGACACATTCTAGTATCACAGATCTTCAACAGCACTGTGAAAACCGTAATCTTAAAAATATATTAGCCAATCTCCACGTTCCCCACTGTTATCTAATTGCTTTGCAAGTGAGGAATTAGCTTTTCCCAGCATGCATTTCTTCTACCCATCCACAGTAAGAAAAGCAAAAGCCTGTTTTCTTGTATATAGAAGTTTTGCCAAGTCATAACAAATTGGTTTTTAAAAAAAGAAAAACTAGTTAATTTCAAATGGAAGGAGGGTGCAGAGATGCTCTCCACAAAGCTCCAAAATAACCTCATCTCCCAGCAATGTAGCCTACATGGCTCAGTGTGCACAGATCTTTTCACTCTTGCATCCTGAGGGGGGGAATGGTACATGCAGGCTGGCTCATGGGAGAGAGGCAAGACAGTGTTAGATGCTGATTGGACAGTGAGTGTTTAGGCCTGACTTGTCTTTTACCATCAAGGTAAAGACAACATCACAACCACAACATTTAAAAGCAAGATGTGGTGGTCTGGATCAAGCTGCAAAATCAGAAGTAATGAGAAAAAGCATCAGAAGTAATGAGAAAATTCCCTTTCTTAGATGTAGTACAGAGGAGGAGAAATCTGAAAACAGGCAGGGAAGAAGCAAGGAAAATCTAATGCAAAATTAATTCCCAAGATATATTTGAGGCAGATCTGAAAAGAAAAGTGGAACTGGTTGTGGGATCAGATAGCACTATATTCAGGTTGGGTTATTGAACAAGTCATTTATACCCATCTGATCCAGCATTCTGCTTCCAACAGTGGGCAAACAAATAAACTACTCTGGAGGCTTATATGTTACAGCAGGTAGCAGCAGTGTTCAACATTTGTCCCCTGTATCAAAAAATCAGACCAATAAAGCCTTTATGACAGATTTTCTATTTAGCTATCAGGTCTAAGGGGCTTCTGTGGTCAGGACTGGGGTGAACCAGGAGCAATTTTTATTTACTTTTAATTATATCCTGCTTTTCTGGTGGTTTACTTGGTGTAGTTTGGTGTAGAGGTTAAGTGTGTGGACTCTTATCTGGGAGAACCGGGTTTGATTCCCCACTCCTCCACTTGCAACTGCTGGAATGACCTTAAAAGGGCAGCTGCTGTGAGAGTTCTCTCAGCCCCACCCACCTCACGGGTGTCTGTTGTGGGGGAGGAAGGTAAAGGAGATTGTGAGCTGCTCTGAGACTCTGAGATTCAGAGTGGAGGGCAGGATATAAATCCAATATCATCATCTCCTTCTCCACCATGAAGACCCAAAGCAACTTACATTACTCTTCTTTCTTCCATTTGATTCTCACAACAACCCTCTGAAGTATATTGACAGCACCTGTCAAGCATCGGTATTTCAAATAAACAAGCGATTGTTTGATACAAAGACTCGCTTTATTAATAATCCGTTGTTGGCTCAAGGTATGGTACCTTGAGAGTGATACAGAGTTTCACACAGCATAGTGTTTTAAGGGCTACATCAAAGGAAATAGAAAAGATAGCTTCAAGACATAACATGTATGGTCCCCGTCGAATGTTGCATCTAGCTCCCGTCCTCTACCATAGTCTCGAGGGACTTGCGGTGGTGCCATTGGTGGTGGCATCGGGGCTGGTATTGGTGGTGCGGCGGGTTGTCTTTCCGGGGGGAGTATTGGTGCTCCCCTCAGGTTGGCAGGTCTCAGTACCTGGTCAAGTTGCCTTCTAATTTCTTGCGCCATGAAGGCGCTGTTGGCTTGAATCTCATCCCTCAAGCCCCTCGCCATGTCTGCCATCTCATTTCTCACTGTCTGAAGTATTCCTCGCTCATCAGGTTCAACCTCTTCATCTTCCCCATCGAGGCCAGGTTGTTCAGGGACTTCACCTTCCTCCCCCTTATCAGGTTGGGGTTCTTCTCGCTCTCCACCGCTGACAGGTCGGGCGCTCTCACGAGCGCTTTCTGGGCCACTCTGCCCGATCATCACCCTTACTCTACAGGAGTGTCGTGTCAGGATGGCCTCTCTCCGAGCTGGTGCCTCTTCCATCAGGGTGGTGGAAGTCCGCAGCTCCCAATTTTGGGGTGTGACGAGAAGTTGCTGCACATGCAGTGGAGACCCTCTCCCCACGGCCCGTCGAGCATCTAGGATGTGCCACGGGGGGGCCGCACCTCGATTTCATCCTCTCAGCTCTCGCCTCATCCTCTTTCCAGAGGGTTCGGGAGTTCACTGTTATCTGGAGCTCTCTCCGCCATTCAGTCAGAAAGTTGCCAGTTCAGTTAAATTCCAAAAAGGATCACTCTCAAAATGTCAAGCATCGGTATTTTGAATAAACAAGCAATTGTTTGATACAAAGAGTCGTTTTATTGATAATCCGTTGTTGGCTCAAGGTATGGTACCTTGAGAGTGATACAGAGTTTCACACAGCATAGTGTTTTAAGGGCTACCTCAAAGGAAATAGAAAAGATAACTTCAAGACATAACATGTATATGTGAATGGCTACAACTGTGCAAAAATACTACCCTCTACTATCATGTGGTTGAAACTTCCCTGGTTCCCATACATTCCTGCTCCTCTTGATAAGCGGTGAATGGGAACGGTTTGGGGGAAGCGCCTCCTTTCTCTCTATCATCAAAGTTACTGCATTCCTACATTTTCTATCCAGAGGTGAGAAAGGAAAAGGCAGGCGAGAAAAGTGAGGGGGGAGTAAGCTTTGAAATGCAACTATGGGAAAGAAGAGATTTCAGAACAAAGAGAGAGAGGAATTAGATTCCAATAACTGCATTGATTTAATACACAGAAATGGAATGCTTGACAGCATCAAGGAAAGGGGCAGTGGCTTGGCCACGTTTGGGCTATTTGTCATAGCTTCCCTATATTTGTAATTCTCCCTACAAATGGGTTTGTAAATTTAGCCTCAAGACATCCAAGGTGCTCTGAGGAGAAAATGAACTCAGTAACACAGTACTAAAAATATGCAGACATTATCTTGCTTACAAAAAGAACTGGCCAATTAGGCTAAAAAAAAATACTCAACCAGAAATTTGCACATTTCACCCTACTAATGAATCAGAATTTTTTCTCATCTGCAAGAAACATGATAATAGCTGCAAATATTACTTCTACCTGAATTGTTGCACACATCTTTCCATTTCCATATAAAGTGAAAAATGTGCTAAACATTCATTCCACATTCTTGTTAGCTTTCCTGGCCTAATTCTTAATGTTCAAGATGAAGAACTATATATGCTTTTTGTTCACACAATACTTCAAATACTTGTAGTTGTGTCCTGCTCTATTGAACAACCTCAGGGAATGAAGAGCACCGATTATAACCTAATTACAGCAATTTTTGACTTTTTAGTTTTTTGTCAACAGTATGTGTTCTTTGTTATGGGCAAAACCCAACTTGGTCCTAAATCCACTTACATTTTTGTAAGTTTCCCTGCTGGGCATGCAGAAATGGTGAATGGGCATTTGAGCACATTTGAAAGGATGCTGGTATAGAACACAAACAGGTGCCCGCCCCTCCCCTGCTCAGTTACTTCCTCCCAAATCTTATCTTTCTAAAGGGAAGGGAATAACCTGCAGCAGAGGGTGGCGTTTAAACTATTGACAGGCTCTAACCAGACGTTATCTTTTGATTAATAATAATAATAATTTTTATTTACATCCTGCCCTCCCCGCCGAGGCAGGCTCAGGGCGGCTTACAGAACATGATATGGTATCATGATATAACAATACAGGTAAAATCAATTCACAATATAAATACAAATATAAATTAATGTTAAAAAGCTAAAAAAAAATACGGTGGTGCTACAGTCTCTACTTATCCAGGCAGCGTAATATTCAGTCTGGTTACGTCTTGAAAGCTTCTTGGAAGAGGGCAGTTTTGCAGGCCCTGCGGAACTGGTTGAGGTCCCGCAGGGCCCGCACCTCCTCCGGCAGCTGATTCCACCATTGGGGCACTTTTATAGAGAAGGCCAGCTCCCTAGTTGTTTTAAGTTTGGAAGTTACTCTTCCATTCTTCTCCAGCATGATTTCCTGGTAGGGTTGATGGAAACTGAGACAGGTACAACACTGTCAGTTCTGATATACAACAACTACTCGCCAACTGGAAGATTATGAATTCTGACAACTGTGCAAAATGCACAAAATACTAAAAAAAATACTGTTTATTTAAAACCACAAACAAATCATCACAATTAAGGGATGTTTGACTAGAAAGAAAATGGGCATTATGACTGTGTCAGGTTTGGTTTCCACATGTTTTTGACAAAGACCACAGCATTACTACTCACATTAAACCTCTGGTAAGTAAAAACAACAAAAACCTAATAAATATTTGTAAATTTAGCCTCAAGACATCTGTCTGAGGAGAAAATAAACCCAGTAACTTTGGTGAAGATCCCACCCATTTGCTCAATCCCACTTCCTTTAACATTGTACAATCTTAAACCACAAGTGACTTCAATTACCCAAGGGGGATACAGAAACTTGTATGAAAACTATGGAAGGTTCAAGATGACCATAATACACAAACCAAATTCTTCAACAAGGTGAGCGTAACTAGAAGTACTGTGCACTCAAATATTAATCATCTGCGTTGTTTCCTGTCAGCAGCTTCATTGCAGCTGCTTAGAACAGAGACAAACTATAGGGACTCCAATGTGGTGCCCGTAGGTGCCACCATGGTGTCCACCAACATCATTTCTTGTTTTGGTGTGTCAAATGTTTTTAGAAAGTGGGTGGGGCCATATGAGGCTTTTGCCCAGAAAGAGTTCAGATTGGCTGCATAGATTTCTTTAAATGTTGCTCTGGCAGCAGCTGCCATCACAGTTCAAGGATCAGCATTGTGTTAAGTTAAATTGTGGCAATTGTTTTTTGGCTGGCTCCACCTCCTATGGCAGCCATTTTGTTGCTGTACCCACCATGCTGTGTCAGAATTCCAGATGTGCCCACAGCCTCAAAAAAGATTGGAGACCCCTAAGCTATACTACACCAAAAAATGTATTTGCATGAAAAAGATGCCTTGAATTAAAATTTATTTGAACAACTCTGCCATAGTACAAATCAGTTCAGAAGTAACTTTACTATGTTGCAAACTGTGCTGCACAGAACACTATCATTTCACACAATCTTTAGTTGCATTACAGGGTTGATACACTTCTCAAGAGAGCCTCAGTCAGTCCTAAGATTTGATTCCAGCAGCACCTTAGAGACCAACAAGATTTTCAGGGCATCAGCTTTTGAAAGTAAAAATTCCCTTTGCCTGGTAGGGGGTGGGAATCTTTGGTCTCAGAAATGCATGCAGTTCACTGTTGTATATGGGGGTCTCTGAACAAGACCACTGCATTTAATATTTCTGTTCTACTCCAGAGCAACACCAGTACCTTTTGAACAAATAAGTCGATCCTGGCTCCTTGATGAGTTCAAAGGAACAGTGAATGTTTCCGCAAGAAAGCCATCGTACTTCTGTATGAAATAGAAGTGACTGATGATCTGCTCCCATTTCCTGACACACTGCATTAAACAGACGAGAGTTCAGAGGTCGCAACTTTATGTAACTGACAATTTTGACAACTTCTTGTAAGACAGACAACAATTCCTTAGGCAGAGATTTCGTCATCAGTGCTTCCCTGTGTAAAAAGTAATGTAAATTTTTAATATTAGGATTTTTTTCAGAAGCCCTGGTTACAAATCCCTTAATTTTTCCTGTCATAGCTGCTGCTCCGTCTGTGCAAATGCTTATGCAGTTGTGCCGTTCCAAATTATGCTCACTGAAGTACTGGTCTGTTACTTGGAATATTTCTTCTCCAGTGGTAGAACCGGGTAGTGGCAGACAAAATAAAAAGTCCTCTTTTATTTCATATTCGTCAGTGTACCTCACATTTGAGATGAGATGCGCGTGACCACTGATATCAGTAGACTCGTCGACTTGTAGTGCAAAAACTCCACTAAGCCTTAATTTTTCAATTAACGTTGATTCAATGTCGCAAGAAATATCATTAATGCAACCTGAGATCGTATCTGCTGATGCAGGTATTTTTTCGATTTCCTTAGCGGCTTCTTGGCTAATCATAATCTTGACAACTTCTTTGCAGACAGGTAAAATTAAAGTTTCAGTGAGAGAATGAGGCTTCTTGGATTTAACTAGCATATTAGCGATCACGTAGCTTGCTTTTTGCGCTTTGTCTGATGTTTTGAAAGACAAACTCATGAGAGTTTCCTGTTTCTTAGACTGGTCTTTCAAACGTTGAAAAAAGGCTTTGTCTTTTTGAGCCACCGATGGGTGTTTAGTAGTTAAATGTCGTAAAAGTTTACTGGACACCATCGAATTATTACCCAAAGTTTCTCCACAAACAAGACATTTTGGGATTGGGCATGATTTGTCTCCGCAATACATACAGCCATAACTTACATAGCTCTCATCATATTTTCGATTAACAAGCTTAGGTTTTTTCTTCGTTGACTCTGCGTCTTTTTGGGAATCATTAGATTCACTTGACAAACTTACGGTACGTTTAACGAATTTATCCATTATATTACGTATTATGGTCTATTTATTTGTAATCAATTACTGTATTTTTTGCTCCATCAGACGCACCTGACCACAAGATGCACCTAGTTTTTAAAGGAGGAAAACAGGAAAAAAAATACTGTATTCTGAACCAAATAGTGACCTGACTTTGTACATCATAATTACGATAATACTGACACTAAAGTTTAATATGGCAGGTGTTTTATCATATATTTAATGCTCAAAATGGAACATCATATGTATGGGGTAAATCAAGATTTAATGAGTGATAAAGTTTTGGTTTTTTTTAATGAGGAAGGGGTCTAATATTCTGCTTTTTTAAATCATGGAGATATACTAGTCACTGTTCTACACTTTGACCCTTCAATGTTTTACTCGGAAATTTCTGTAGTTTCAACAAGCAATGATTTTACCGTAATCTGAAGGACTAGAAAGTCACTTGGGACTAGAAGGTTGCATAAAGCAGACATGCTAAAAGGTTTCATAGAGCAGGAAGCTGAATTTTAAGAACATAAGAGAAGCCATGTTGGATCAGGCCAATGGCCCATCCAGTCCAACACACAGGCTCTCATGTGTTCATGCATACCTCACGGGATTGTTGAGCATCTGACAGCAGTGAAATTTTACCTGTTAGCCCCGTGAAGGATAGGGGCACCTTCTTTTAGGGCTCATAGAATGGGACCCCCTGGTCCAATCTTTTTGAAACTTGGGGGGCATTTTGGGAAGAGGCACTAGATGCTATACTGAAAATTTGGTGCCTCTAACCAAAAGAACAGCCCCCCCCAGAGCCCCAGATACCTGTGGATCAATTCTCCATGATTTTCTATGGGAATAAATCTCCATAGGGAATAATAGAGTTCCCAGCAGACATTTCCCTCCCCTCCCCCCGCTTTCTGACAACCCTGAAGCGGGGGGAGGGCCTCCAAACCGAGGGATCCCCTGCCCCCACCTGGGGATTGGCAACCCTAGGTCAATTGCCATTTCCCAGTGACCCAGGAGGGATTTTAGATCCTAACACCAGCCTGCGAGGGGCAATTGTCTCTGCCTGCCAAATCAATGAAAACAGAGGTCTAGTTTCAGAACACACTTTACAAGCCTCCGTTCATTTATCCCCCAAACTCTGCTAGGCTAGGAGACTATCCAGTATTTTCTGTTTTAGCAAAACAGGGAAGCTCAGGCAACTCACCAAAAATAACTTTTTGTGAAATGTGGTTCACAAAGGTCCCTGTCACAATAATAGGGGGCAGGGCCACTCCGAATGTTGGGCTCGTCCGAGGAGGGGAGAGGAGAGGGGGAAAAGCCCACAGAGACCCCAACGGCATTTCTCGCTCGCACTCTGCCAGGCTCCAATTGGCCAAGGCCTCCGCCCATGCCCATGCCCACGCCCCCCTCCTCCTACCTTGCCATTCAGCTCAGCTTCAACTGCTCCCTCGGCACAGTTTTTTCTTTTTTACGTACGGTACCTCCCCCCCCCTCTTCCAACACGTTCCCCATTTATTTTTCATCCCTGGCTTACTCTCTTTTGCCCCCCCTCTATTTGCAAAACGCATTCCTCCTTCCCCCCCTTTACAAACCCCTCCTTTTCTCCCCCCCCCCCCCGCGACTGCAGGGTTTGCAAAATAACAATTGCTCAAAAGGTAACAGGTCGACGGCGCCATAGTGTTACTGACGAAGCAAAGGAGGGGGGGGAGAGAAGCAGCCCCGCTTGTGCTGCTGGCATTGCTCGGCGGCACCATTCACACTTCGCACGCAGTATCCTCATCCCTCCCCTCCCTCCTCTCTGGGTCCATCGAGCCGGGGGCCGAAAGATTCCCAGATGGTTTGGCCACCCTTTGGCAACCGTCTGGGGGAGAGAGAGAGACAGGGGGATCTTTTGCAGTTTGGAGGAAGAAGCTTCTTGCATGCATGCTCCAGGCTTGGCAGTGGCGTTGTGTGCACTTTGGAAGGGAGGGGGGTGGGAAATGGCAGCGAGGGGGCAACGAGTTTAGCTTCTTCCCTGCCCAACCCCTAATGTGTAGCCATTCCTTGCTTGCTCTGCAGGACCGGTGGGGAGGGATGGAAGCCAAGGAGGGAGCAGAGGAGCACAAGCAATAGCCATCAGAGGCTGATGGATGGCTTCAGCGGGCTGCCGCGCCAGTCCCTATAGACGTACAGACATGGGACCGGCGCCTAAGAGACCGGCTTAAAGCCATCTACCAGCCCCCGCAACAGCGGGGACCCCCCTCGCTCCCAATGAGCCACACCACCATAAGCCTCGAAAAGGCTCATTTGGCGGCACCTCCCGCCGGGAGAGTGGCACCCACACCAAACAAACTCCAATCAAGAGCAAACTCCAATCAAGAGTACCCCACATGATGATCCACAGCCCCAACGGGGCACAGGAGTCAACCCTATTCAAACCAGAACAACTAGCGGCCCCCACATCGGGGGAGCGGCGAATAGACCCCTCCCCCCACCTTCCGCATCATGGAGACAGCGATCTACCTTTGGGACTTCTGGCGGGGGGGCAGCCAAGGAGGAGCAGGCCCAACAGCTGTGGACTCCGCTGAGGAGCATCCATGCCGAAGGCAACGCACAAAGAACAAGTGGGAAGCGGGGGGGAAAGCGGCTAGCAACCGGGCGGTCCTCCAGTGGGGCGCCCCTGGAAAGGGGGGGGGCCCAGAGACGCAGTGCCCTACCGACAGGCGGAGGAGCAGCCAAAAGAGGTGACGAGCCTAGCAGGCACAATAGAGACCATAACTTTCTGACAAAACTTGACATTTTTCCGCGGCACACCAACTAATAACCACGGTACACCAGTGTGCCGCGGCATACACTTTGCGGAACACTGACCTAGAGGACCTACCTAGACAGTAATCCATATGCTGACAATCTGAAATATGTCAGAAATTATCTACAACACTAATACCACAGAATAATTAACATAATATAGATTATTTTCTTGGCAAAGAGTTGAAAAGGATAATAAGTTTGCTAAACTCTAATGCCAAGCTTGTGCATTGCAGGCACCAGCATCATGCAAACAGCTCCTTGTCCAGCAAAGACAAAAGTGCCATAAAAACATGTCAATCAGATGACTATAACACCAGGATTTTATTTCACACTAATAAAACAGTATCACATGATACATGAACATTGCTCAGCTATGTAAAACACAATTGCTTTTATACAGACTCACATTCCTTCTTTATATCCTCTCTTCAAAACATATGAAATTTGTTCTTTTACATCTGATCTCTCTGTTATCATCCAGAACATTTAATCAATCAACTGATTTAACATTTCATTTGCTGTCATTGCTCGTGAATGCTTAATTATCCAGATGCAGAGTTTACAAATCTGGCTTTGGCTAAAATATTGAGTCAACAACGAACTGGCTCTTGGCTTCAGTTTGGGAAATTGTAAAAAATGAAAAAGAAAAAAGGACACATGACATCTAGGTGCATGATACCTCCCACCCCCCTTTTACCAAATGCAGCAGTTGGAGCTATGATTTAAAAGGGTAGAGAGTCTTTTAACCCTTTCTGTTGGGCCATTTTTCCAGTTACTTCCACCTGCTTAAACCAAATAACAAATGAAGACCCTCCCAATCATGAGGCGTCATGCTTATGCCCAGGAGAAACAATAGTAACCTACCAGCTGAAACAAAAGAAAAGACCTAATTTAGCTATGCATTTGTAGCTAATGTTTAATAACTCCTTTAGAAATTGAGAAAATTTAGGAAAGAATTATAAAGAAAGACATATAACATGAACTCCATGACCTGCAAAACCCAGGCTAGCTTGATCTTGTCATATCTTGGAAGCTAAGTAGGATCAGCCCTGGTTAGTATTTGGATCACCAAGGAAGCCTACAGTTGCATCACAGAGGCACAGAATGTCAAAACAACCTCTGAACATCATTTGCCTAGAAACCCCTAAGGGATCACCATAAGCCAGCTGCAACCTGACAGCACTTTTTACCATCATAACCTGAACATATAAATGTGCTGCTATTTCTCAAGGGGCGTTTTCGCACTGACCTTCAAGTGGTGCGACCACCCTCCTCACGCCGGCGGATCTGCAGGGATTTCGCACCAGAAGCGCCGGCGCACCCAAAAGAGCCGGCGACTTCCGTCGCGAAACCAGCTCAAACGTTTTCCTGCTTCTTGGCAGTTTCCGTTTGAGCTGGTTTCGCGACGGAAGTCGCCGGCTCTTTTGGGTGCGCCGGCGCTTCTGGTGCGAAATCCCTGCAGATCCGCCGGCGTGAGGAGGGTGGTCGCACCACTTGTAGGTCAGTGCGAAAACGCCCAAGCAGTAGTTACAGGTATCTCCACTGTAACAAAACCAGCACTTTGTGACTGGCAAGATCTCAGTGTTCCCTCTAAGCTGAGTTAGTGTGAGCTAAGTTACACTTTTTTAGCCTCTGGCTCACACATTTTTGTCTTAACTCAGAAAAAACGCCCCAGAGCAAACTAATTTATGAAGTAGCTCACAACTTTAATACCAGTAGCTTACCAAATAGAATTTTTGCTCACATGACTCTAAAGCTTAGAGGGAATATTGCTTGCCATATGGCTTGGACCAAAGGTGTTGTAAATGTTGCAGAAGCAGAACGGAAAAGACAACCACAGCAAGAGTTCAATGTCAGGGGACACTCTGAACATGTACAGACCATATCTTAAACCTCCCAAATAAAAGATAGCTTTTTTGGAGGTTTTGTTAGAAACATCAAATTTTCATGCATATGCAGAGTGTAGCTGATTATTCAAAATAAGACTGTAGAGGCTGAATGAAGGACAAAATACTCATACACTAACCATACTGAATACAGTGCTTCAGAAATATATCCTATAACCAATTAATATTTCTCATTATAAAAGCATAGCTATATATTATATGCTGACTATGAACACATGTAGGCATAGAGTCTGGTATACTACAGACCTATAACTCATGCACATAACGTAAGAACTATTTATTATCTTTTTCTCCGCTAATTCCCTGCCATAAAATAACAGATCACAGAAAGGTGAGTGCAGTGGAAAGGATGCAAACATGGATAGAATTGGAACAGTTTGGGATACATATATTTTAAGAAAATTGAGAAAATATAACCATTCATTACTTCTGAACAATATTTAATATAACCCCTAGAGCAACTGGCCTTTATTGACATTTTAATGCCAAATTACAGACTGCCAAATCCAAATAGCTTTCTATGAAGGCAATGAATGTTGACCATTGTTAATAATGGTGAAAATTTTGGTATTCCATCCATCCATTCAGGCCTCCAAAACCACTGCTACAATTGTGATTTATATTATTTTTGAAAATATATGGTTTATTAAAACAACATACTAAGCATAGTTTTATTTTCTTTATGAAAACCCTTATATTTTATTCATTATTTAGCTTTCAAATTTCTATTTGTAAAGGTTCTTACACATGGGCAGAATCTTAAGAAACAGAAACTCCATGTGCGCTAGTAAAACTGGAATTCCTGAGTGGAACAGTGATCAAAATTTTAAGAGTAGTGGGTACAACTAAAGTAAAATTGGCAAAGTCCAAGTGGTGCCTAAAAATACCTAAAAATATATTCATTATTCTTCATAGTAAAATATCAAAGAAAAGTACCATTGTTCAACAACTGGCTGCATTTCACATACACTTCATTATAGTGTACCTCCTTCCTGAAAAACATGGAAGAATCCATTGTAACCCGGCCTCAAAAAAAACCCCTGTTGATGCTGACTAGCTGTGGAAGTACAGAAAACAAAGGAATCAAGGAAGAGAAATAGAAATAGAAACTGGGGCAAGGCTGGTGTACCAAGGAGCTACTGAGGCTCTTCCCACATATCCTGGGGGCTCCTCAAATTATCTAAGTAGAGAAGAGTTGCTGCACCCAATGTAACATAAGAAGGCCCCCCCTAATATAATATCTTCCAAGTGCTCATAAACTAACAATTTGTGCAGTATTTAGTGTTTACAACCTCCAGGGGGGGCCTGGAAATCTCCCACTTTTACAACTGATCTCCAGATTACAGAGATCAGTTTCCCTGGATAAAATGGCTGCTTTGGAGGGTAGACTCTATGGCACTGTACCATGATGAGATCCATCACCTCCCCCAAACCCCTCCTTCTCCAGGTTCTGCCCCAAAAATCTCCAGGTATTTCTCAACCAGGAACTGGCAACCCTAGCAACATTGCCTGGAGGCAGAGCACAAAACTATAGATCCAACAACTGCTTCTCTCAACAACCATAGATCCCCCTCCCCCAAAGCTACCTGTGTCTTCTTTCTTTCTTACCTCAGCCCTTTCAAAAGCATTTTTAATTCTTGGGGGGGGGGGACGGGACACCAAATTATTTCGGACAAATTAAATTACTACACTTGTCCACATCGCTTTATTTAATAAAATGGTTTTTTTACTTCCAGTCAGCCTGCTTAGAATAATAAGGCTCTTCCTGCATCAAAGTTACATTAACAAGAGGATTAGAAATGACAGAAAGACTGGAGTCTCATTTGTGAACACTATAAAGCCTAACTCTGAAGCCACATAAACACAGAACAGACAAATGTGCAAAAGGATGTAGTTGTGTCAGTAGTTGTCTGCTGCTCTGATTTAACTGAAATGTATGTCATTGGCTTCAGAGACTTCCTACTGGTTGTCTGAAGGAAAGTCTTTCAAGTCACCACCCATGATATATGAGTTACTAAGAATAATGTACAAACCATAACCAGGAAATCAAGACTGACTGTCTACCAGGGAGAGGCTATCAAAGTACATTACAAGTGACAAGTCCATTGTAAAATCCAAGCTTGATATCTCCTCATGCCCTAGATATGTCAATAAAATGCCAAGTTCTGGAATGGAACTCCTCATTGCTTGCATTGCTTAGCCACGAGTCAGAAAGTATCCATCATTTAACAAGAAGTATAGTATCCGAAAACATGGCCTCCGTTGTCAGCAATCCAAAAATGTTCTTTTTGCAGAAGCAAACTGTGCAAATGTTAATGAAAATAAATACTGTATATAAAGAAGCATCAGAAAACACAAGTGTAAAATTATACTTTTAAGTCACTGCAGGTGAACAGATTTGTGTTTTAAAAACAGTTAGTGGTAAGAACTTTTCTTTCAATCATATTGATAAGAATTTAACTGCTAATGAGATCAGAATGCGGACATGCATCGTAAGCTATTTTACTTAGAATTTAATCAAGAATATATACGGTAGCTTAAATAAAGTGTAGCAATCTAAAACTGTTTTAACATTCCATTCTGTAGCGCTACTGCACTGAAACCAGTAACATGATCCCTGGAATACTAAGGCCAAAGCCTTGGTATTATGAAATTGTAATGGTCATATGGGATAGTGCTCTCATAAAACCTTTACTCAAGCATTTGATGTAGAACATAGTTTTTCCTTCTCACATAAGCAAAGATACAAGACAGAAGAAGGAAAAGGAAAGGTCCCCTGTGCAAGCAACAGTCGTTTCTGACTCTGGGGTGACGTTGCTTTCACAACGTTTTCACGGCAGACTTTTGCCTTCCCCAGTCTTTTACACTTTCCCCCCAGCAAGCTGGGTACTCATTTTACTGACCTCAGAAGGATGGAAGGCTGAGTCAACCTTGGGCAGGCTACCTGAATCCAGTTTCCGCCAGAACTGAACTCAGGTCGTGAGCAGATGTTCAGACCACAGTACTGCAGCACTGCTGCTTTACCACTCTGAGCCACAGGGCCTCTAGAGAAGCTGGCAAAAACTGTATTGCAAATCTCAGTGACTTGTGATAAATTACAAAGAGAAGAAAGGCATCAATAGCAAACATCAACACCTGGAGATAAGGGTCTTCGCAGCTTCTCCTCTTCTATCTTGTATCTTGCTTATATGGGAAGGAAAAACTATTTTCTACATCAAATGCCTAAGTAAAGGTTTTATGGGAGCACTATACCCACCTTGCATTATTCCAGAGGGGCTTCCTGCAGCTGCTATGTCATCATAATCTGTCAGTACAACTTGGTTAATATTCACAATGCATTCAAGACCTAGAGTGGGCATATTCAATAAGATTATTTATTTAGAAAATGTCTGTGCTGACAACGTTTCTGATAAAAACAGCTCAATGAACTTTTCAGGAAAGTTTTAAAAAACAAGATGTTACTTTCAGCAAAGTTCATTATTTGAATTAATGCAAGTTAATTATTTAGAAGTTGGAGATAGTATAAAGAAATACCCAATAACCCTGTATATAATTATTTGATTTATTTTTGAAGTGACATACTTGAAATTTCTGCTAAGTTACAATGTTTGTGTAAATCAATATTACTGTATCTGTGAAACAACCATAAAGTTAAAAAAAAAATTAAAAGAGAGATAGTATGAAGATACAGATTCTGTATCTTTCAAGGTTTCAAAATTGTTCTCCATAAGGTATTTTTAATATTACACAATTATGTTTTTGTTCTAAATGGTAAGCTTTTTGTTCTAAATGGTATCTTAATTCAGTATTTTCTACTCTTTGTTCATGCATAGCAACAAACACAGCAACAGTCATTCATGCAGTACAAATTTTGAGCCCAATTTCATCAAGAGTGCCTTCCTACAAAAACAAAAGAATTATACTCTTAACACCTGGTACTGTCCACAAATTTATTATTCTATTGCTGGTAATAGTAGTAGCTCATGTATTTGTTCTAGGTAAGCCTACCATCACATAGATATCTCACAAATCCAGAATACTTTATCTGATTACTGGAGTCCCTCACCATTATCTCTCTGATATGCTGATGTCTACTATCAACACATCCCTAGACAATTGTAAAGGGATTAATTAATAATTTTTGGCAGGGTATGTGTGTGTGACTTTGGCAGTTACACTGAAGCAGGAAAAGAATATGTGTAACAGACTCTGCTGAACCTATTTTTCATGGTTCCATTGTAACATATAAAGACAGGAGAGGAGGGAGGGAGGATGAAAACAGCATGTCCTTTTACTGGGAGATGTGTAGTCACCAAATACGGAGATAGCTCATGCATCTTACACACTGGAGAAATGCAAAGCATACCATAAGGGTCATTCATAGCAAATGCAAAACTAATTCAAAGGTTATCTTCAAGTGTTAAATATTTGCCCAATTCATTTTTGTCATTTTGTGAAAAGTGCTGAAAGAATAAGGTGAATGAAATTCACAGAATAGACTTGAAATATTAATAATTAAGGATTGATTCTACATAAAAACCTGACTTTTCCCCCTCTCAATCATGAAGTGGAAATTGTCACTACATAGTCAATAGTCTGCAATAATTAAAACAATCATGCAGCATTTTGATGTTTAAAGAAGCATTAGATGAATTTCTTCAGCCACAAGAATCCATCATTTTACTTCCATCTTTTCAAGTCAATAAGCCACTATTATTGGCCACATATACTATCTGTGTCCATATCATCATAGTACCAATGTAGTGTGTTGGTTAGAGTGTAAGACTAGGATTTAGAAGACTGATTCTAAAATCCCCACTCTGCCATGGAAATCTGCTGAGTAACATTGGGCCAGTCACAGACTAACCTACCTCACAGGGTTGTGAAGATAAAATAGGGAGGAGGAGAATTATGTATGCCACCTTGAATTAATGAAGTGAATAAATATCCCTGGAAATGTTCACACCATTAAGGATACAGAGATCTGATGTTGCAAGACTTATATGTGCACATCTTTCAAAAAACATAATTAGAACTTGTAAAGAAGAAAGTTCAGTTACTGAAGAACACCGCTACTCACAAAATATTATTCCAATCAAATACTCAATGCAACCTCTTATATATCATGAGGGAACTAATATCAGACTTCTAACTAGAAGTCCCAGCACAGAACTGCAGCTTCACTCAGACTCAAATAAAGTGGAGTTTGTTTGTGATGGGCATAGACCTACTGGTCATGTGTCCATACTTCCCTCCTCCTCCATCTGGCATGGTCTGCTAAATATATTCATTTATTTGGTGCATTCATTGCCCGTTTTTCTCCCCAACAAAGACCCAAGTGGATAAAAAAGAGAGAGAAAAAACCCAAAAGAACAAACAACAAAGGCATGCGAGGCCTCTGACTGTTAAGTCTTCTTGTTCCACTAGCTAATATTCCACCCAGCTCTAGGCTCCAACCCTCAGGCTAAGAGCCAAAGGACAAGGATCCTTGCCCTTCAGCATGTGCCATAGGACTCATATCTCTGGGCACACCCATGACTTCTATTTACTGGTGTACACAGAGGAGAGAAAACTTAGCAAGATGTTACTCAGTTGCTGCTATCTAGTAGTATCTTTCTCAGTTCTTTCCTTCCCTTGGGTGTCTTCAACTACCTCCAAATCATTGCAATCTGGATGAGAGCTGCTAAAATTGAGGTTGGTCTTGTTCTCAGCAAGTGGGATTTTTAACTATGATAAAACCATAGAGGACTGTTAACATATGGAGAATACTGCTATGACCCCTTAATAGAGGCTTAGCTGAAACTTTTTAAGACATGGAGGTGAATCACATTATTTGGTAAATAACATTCAATTAAGCCTCTACTAAAGGGATAGGATATTTCTTCCATGTCAACCATAAAACCATGACAAGCCTCAGTTTGTTAAGGCACCCCATTCAAATGCCATAACACACTGGAGTTAGTCCAAAACTTCTGTATTCAGTTTCACAGTGCCACGTGATAGAAGAAGTATTTCAGCCTGAATTAACCAGGTAAAAGTCCATCTGATCTGAATAGCTCAGGTTAGCCTGATCTTATCAGATCTCAGAGGCTATGTGGGGTTAGCCATGGTCCGTATTTGCATGGAAGACCACCAAGGTAGGAAGTCTGAGGCAGGCAACAGCAAACCACCTCTGAACATCTCTTGCCTTGAAAACCCTATGGGGTCACCATAAGTTGGCTGTGACTTGACAAGAGAAAGGGAAGCACCTCCATGTTTTGATGGCTGCATGTATATCAGCATTATCTTCAGCAGGCTAAAATACAAAGAACATGTATATATTCTTCAGACCAGAGAATTTCAGCCCATCTCTGAAATACTTATAGGGGTATTTAAGGACATCCACACTTTGTATGTTTAACAAAGGAAAATACTGCCCCCCCACCGACTGCTTGGTAAAGCATGGAATAGTTCTGAATAGCATAACTATAATACTAGTTCAACTAGGCCGAGATTAGAAATTGCATTGCTACTTAACAATAAAACTAATAAAAACTACCAAAGCTAAGTTGCGCAGTGCAGTGGCAAAAACACTGAAAAGAAGAGCTGATCCACAGAGCCCTTCATCTACTTATTGAAAACAGATGACAGGTCACTGTAAAAAAGCTCTTCAGCATGGTCCATGAAGGTAAGTGTTTTCAACTGAAGTGACAAAAGATCAAAGTCCGTAAGGGTCTAATAAATGACTTATCAGAACATATAACCTCATATATAATAATCTGTTTCACTCATTTAAACTATGAATGCAATAATTTCAATAGATAAGAGATCAATTCACTTTCCACCACCAAAGTCCCCTCCCCACTGGTTTTAATGGAGCCAGACTGCACCCCAATCTCTAGAGTTCAAGGGTTTGGTTTTAAAGAGAGGCACATTCATCTGTGGTGCCTAATGATGCAATCTGACTCAATTAATTAGAAGAATATGTTCCTTTCCTTGGCCACTCTCCTTCTCTCTGTAAAGTAGGAATTTCCTTTTGGGCAGACATTGCATGCAAGTGAAATTGTTATTGCTCATGCTAGCAGCAAAGAATGCAGACTAACTTATATTTCCACAAGAGACTAAACAGGTCTAACTTCCTGATGTATTGTCATTTGATTCTTTCTTTTTTAAAAATACAATATATAATGCCTTGGTGCAGAAATCTGAATGGTAATAAGTATTACAGTGATAGTGAATTCTCAGATTGTCTTATGGGGACCTTACCAAACAGTTCAAGACTCAAAGAACTTTAATTCATCTGGATGCACAAGGAGTCAACCGGTGAGGAGAAAGGCTCTCAAAAAGTAAGGCACCTACCTACTTTAGAAGCAAAGGATAAGAGAGAAAGCAGCAACAAGGGGACGAGTTCATTCAATATTGCTGTGCCAACATGGCAGTCAACCACGCAACCATGTAGTCATCCACGTCAACGGTGAGTAATATTTGCAGGAGCACACTCCATGCAACATGCAGTTATGTAGAAAGCTTCCACTCCAGAGCACACTGCCAACAGGAAAACACACTACACAAGTATGATGGTGCATGGGACAAATGATCACAAACTTTACACTGCTCCTTATCTCTGCACTTTATCCAATATGATACTACACAGGAACATTTTGCGTGGCCTCCACGTAAGTGTAGTATGATAGGAAACTGGCTATATCAGAAAGGAAACAAGGTTCATTGGAGTTGCTGAGGCTGGTTAGAAACACAGCAGAGAGAAAGGGCAGAAAAACAGGAAGAGATCAGGCCTCTTTGGCTACACATACTGATCTCATAAGCGTCTGACAACACTAGGGATGTTTCTCTAGTTTCATATGCCTTCACTGAACCTTGCAACTTTCTAAGAAATCCACAAACTATATGCTAATGGTTCTATGTTAGCTTGCCTTACAAAAAACATGGTAAAAATATGGCTCTGCCTATCTTCCATTGAATCTGAAGAAGTGTATCACAAAAGCTTGTACTGGGAATTATTACACACATGTTACATATAAAGCTGCCTTATATGGAATCAGACTGTCAGTCCATCATGGTCAGTATTATCTACTTAGACTGGTAGTGATTTGTCCAGGGTCTCAGACCTTAGACATCACCTACTGCCTTTAACTATTAACTGGAAATGCCAGGGATTTAATCTAGAACCCTCCATATGCAAAACAGAGGCTCCTCCATTGAGCTACAGCTCCTAAATATTGTTATATTTAAGGAAGAAGTGGCCTTCTGTTTGTGGCCTAAATATTTAAGGAAGAAGTGGCCTTCTGTTTGTCTCACCTTTTAATCTCCATCCTTGAATGCACTAAAATGGGCAACTGTAATTTGATACATTGTTCTTCTTTTATGATCCTTACCAGCAATGCCTCTTGTCCCATCCATCAGAACATAACCTCCAAGGGCCCATCTTCTCACTTGCAAGTCCTACACACAGAGATGGCTCTATGACACGACAATACTGGCGGCATATGCTGATTGTTCAGGGCTACTGAATTAAGCAGCCTGTTGACTGCCATGCCAATGCTTAATTCCCTAACAGCTTCAATTAGACAGATTTGTAATATATATAAAAAGAAAACCAAACATGAGAAAATAACTAATGAATGCATAAAAATCATGAGGTGTATAAGAAGATGGTTCGAGCTGCATGGATGTCCATTGCAATAATACTGCAAATAATGCAATAATTTAGTGAAGACTTAGAACAAACACATTTTAAATCTAGATGTAAGAATATAAACATGTTTATAGTGGGTAAGTCAGGGGTAAGTCATGAGTGTCAAACATGTGGCCCGGGGGCCGAATCAGGCCCCCAGAGGGTTGCTATCAGGCCTCCAAGCAACTGGCTTTTGTCTGCTTCCTTCTCCCCTCTCTTGTGCCCTTCTGCATCGCAGCTTGCTTTGCAAGGCTTGCTCAATCGCACAGAAGCTACAGAGCAAAACCTCTATTTTCTCCACTGGTTGAGGCTCCTCCCCCACCTGATCCCCTGGGGAATAGCCAGAGTTTCCTTTGCCCAGTTCCCTGGATCCCATGGGAGAAATTCAAAGGAAGCACCTTTGAGACCAACATGTGCTAATGTTTTAAGCATGTTTTAAGTTTTTTCAGAAAAATTTTTATCATGTTTTTGTCTTTTTCAAAGTTTATAATAATAATAATACCTTTTATTTATATCCCGCCCTCCCCGCACAAGCAGGCTCATGGCGGCTCACAACATGTAAGTGCAATACAATAAAATCATACATAGCAATGAAATCATCATAAATCAATTTACGAGTTACATTAAAATTAACATTAAGGTGCTAAAATAGATCTTTCATAACTTAGTAGGAAAAGTTCAGTAGGAAAAAACATATATCTCTCTGCTACCTAATCTTAAATAGGTACACGCATGACCTGTCCCAACACAGCCCGTCCCAACAAGGTCTCATTTATGTCAGATCCGGCCCTCATAACAAATGAGTTCAACATCCCTGGGGTAAGTAGCTAGCAGCTAATTATTCTTGCAAACGTGCAAGCCACTTCCTTAAGAGGGTATCCATTTCTATGGTTGCACAATGTGAAAGTTTTCAGGAACTAGGGGAAGGGAGCTATAAAATATGAGCAGATATAAGAACACAATTTACGGGAAGGAAACTAACCCCAATTTGTTCAGATGCTCATACTCAAACACTATGAATCACCGGAATTAGATGGCAACCTTCATCTTGAATTTTGTTATGCCATGCACAGGAAGAAAGCACACAAACCTTACATTTAACCAGGTTTGTGCCTATCATGAAAACTAGAAATTTGTTCATGGTATCTGAATTGAGAAGTGGCATTTGTGTGATACCTACATCCATGTCCCTTTTGCAGAACTTGAATACCTGGGTAAGCTAAAACAAGTTCTAAGCCAGTAGACTAAACGACAGAGACGGTCTAGACAAGATGCTAACATCAGCATTATTTAATAGTAAACAGCAAAAAATACTGCTCACTAGTAAACATATCGTGAAGCAATAACAGAAGATGAAAGTTTTTAACATTTTAATGTATTTACATTAACGTATTTATATTATACTAGAATCACCATGGGCAGGGTCCCTGTAAACTTTAATTAATTGCAGCCTCGGGGGAGGGGGGGGGTTGGCATATGTTTGGAATACCAAGCAGACTGCTAAGTGCAGATTATCATAAGAGGGAGTCAGCAACTAGTTCCAGTGACTGATTCCAACTTTTTGAGTTTTTCTTCAAACAATTTGGAGGGTGTAAGACACACAGACCAAATTGCATGGGATTAATTCTGTTTAGGAATGTACAGTCAAGTGACTTTTAAAACACCCAAACATCCACATTAAGATTGGTTTTTAAAAAAAACCCTGAAAATACTTTGTGTAAACTAAATATATATGCTTCACAACACTCAGATTCAGTTTAAGAGAAATTGGGGAGAAGATAACACAATACAGCTAGTATTTTCATGTTCAGCTTCCAAACCTTGTGACTCTTTTACATCTATTATGTTCTATACAACAGGAATAATAGAAATCTAGACACTTGTTGTGTTGTGCCATAAGTGACATCCTTATGAAAAAGGTTTATCAGACAATCTAAAGTACAAGCTTTGCCCTGTTATTTATTTGCACTTGCAGTTCAGCCATTGGTTTAGAAGAATAGTCATGTTTCTGTGCCACCTCAAACAGAAAGTCAAGTAAGCAAAGATCATCACAAGAACTAATGAACTCATTCAGCTTCAAGCAGAGTTCCAGGCAAACATGAAATCCAGCATGCATGACGTTCCTGCAGAGACTCATCACTCTATCAGATCCTCATGCACAAATCCTTTCAATACCCCTGCAAGTCCCAGACACACATCCTGAGGACCAAATTATAGCTAATTAAAACATACTGTTTTCACAGCATTACTGCTGCTACAGTTAAAACACTCCTTACAAACCTGCCTGGCTTCTTTAGTCTATTGCTAAATTGTTTTTTAAAAACCCTGTAGATAAGAGATTATATGTATAAATTTAAGGCACGTTGCTCATGTATATATCTGTATTAGGACTGTAAAAAAACCTCCTCATAACGTTAATGGTTCGGACAGTCAAGTATCTCAGGGTTTTTTCTTAAGAAACCACAAATACTGAAGAATCATATTTATGTAAAAAGTATCAAACTATAGAAGAAACAGAAACCTAAGTTCAAGAAGAGGCTTAAGAGAAGCAGGTGCTTCATGTTTTAATAAGTAGGTCACCAGTCAGAGCAGCTGGGGGAAGGGAGAGACCATCCACAGGAGAGGAGAGATTGGAGGTGGTAGCCACATCTTATTTGCAAATAAGCGTCTTATTAGGGCAGCACTCAGATGCCTTCACCATTCCAAGTGTCACCAGGGAGCAAGGGCCTGGGGTTACAGGACCCTCGGCTCAGTCAGAGCGCCAGCTGCACAGGGCTCAGCACAGACCTCTCCATTTTCCCCTTCAGCCTCCACTGAAAGGAAAAACTTCACATGTGTAAAAAGAACCAAATTTAATCAGGGAGCCCAATGGAATCTAGTCTCCCCTTTTCCTTAGCACTCTTTGTCATCAAAAACATTTAGCTAGCACTTGGGTTTCCAGCCACACAGTCACTCAAGGAGGAGGAGGGAGGGGAATAAAGGCAATTATTGTTCTTTCAGTGCTAATCTAGCTATACAGTCTTTCCAAAACTACATTTACTTGGGTGTTGTGGGAACAATACAGATCTCCCATACTAGTTAACCCAAGCACTTTGATTTATGGAAAATAAATTGACTTCTCTAGCCTTAGTGGTCTCCGCATGCTGAGTCTGTCCCACACCCCAAAATTCACCAGTGGATTCTATGGCAGGAAACAGACTTTGAGACAATTAAAAATAGTTTGTGAAGGGCATTACTATCCATTATGTACAAATTGCCTTTGTCTCACTGCTGCTTCTAGTCAGACAGGTTTTAAAATAGTACAAAGCCATAAAAAACTTCTTCACTGGAGGTGAAGGTGATGTATGTGTACATGTAATGAGCAGCTCTTCTATCAAGCTGTATTTAACTCTGGAAAAGCTATTGTCTGTCTCTAGTCTTCCCTAAGAAAAAAACCTTGGGACTATCAGGCAGTCTGTGGCCCCACCCCCAATCTCAGCATGTTCACTAAACAAGGGAGCCATTAAACGCAGCAACAGCAAAATACTTATGAGTTAATGTAAACCAATTACTCTGCGAAACTATTTGACTGGCCCAGCCTTCCAAGCAGCAGAAGTTCAGAAACATTTTCATTACAGCTCACATGCTTATTTTTAGCATCCTCTTAGATGCTTTGTGATGAAAGGGCTGCAGTGAAATTATCCAGACACACGAAGTTAGATTGCCTTTCTCTGAGGGGCACTAAAGAAACGCACTCATACATCTAAGTAAAGGCAATTTCCACAATTCAACCCATTTTAAAAGCACTGCAGGACCATAAGGGCTCAAGTAAGCGCGGCTGCTCTGGGATGTGTGGCCAGAGGAATGAGATTAAAGCTACATACACAAGATGGTATCTGAAAATTGCAAACTCCATGTCACCCATGCACCGGGAAGAGGGCGTCTTCTCTTTGCTATTAACTGCATGCGAAAGGCTGGGGTACCTAATTGTGTCACATGATCTTCAGGCAGCAGCACCAAACGTGTAACCGCTTAGGAAAGCCTATTCCTGTGTGGTCCTCTTAACACTACAACTTGCACTTGAACAGCGCAGCATCGCCTTGTAGTGGGGTTTACACACCTTTCCAAGATGTAGAAACAGCCACCTACATTTACCCCGCAGGCTACCCAAGGGTCGAACTCGAAAGCGTGGGTGGCACAACCGGTGCGTGACCGCACCAGACCACAAATCACAGCACCAGAAATCCGGATCCTCACCGCATGCGAGATTTACGGTTATGCTGCAGCTGACCGACGATACAGCATCAAGTTTCAGAACGAAGGCTTTATCCTCCTACATAAAACTCTTAGGACAAGGTCTGTTTATTCAATCCAAGGCCCCCTGCTGAAATTATCGTTGCGAGTCAGACCATATATGAAGGGAAAAAGATAAAGGCTGAGTTTGCAAGATGAAGAGACTCCCGACTCATCTCTGCACAGAGGTAAACTTGTTGACTTCAGCGGATCTACGTGCTCCCAATCCGTGAGGAGGTGCAGCTTCCTACCCGATGCAAAAACTGCACTGCGAGACCCCCCACGCCAGCCTTCTAAGCCACCCCACCAAACTCCTGGCATAAGAAAGAAACAGAAATGCTCAGCGAGGGAACGAGAAAGGAAAGTAGGGGAGAGGGCGGGGGTCTGGTTCCCTACCGTCTGGACTCCTGGAGAGAAGGAAACGTCTTTCTCCACCCTGAGGACTCCTCGCAGCGTCCCGGGCGAAATGGTAACGACCCCAAAGTAGCCCAGCCCCGCCTGGCTGCTTCCCGCAGGCAGCGCCCCGCGTGCGGCCACTCGTAGCAAGACAAACAGGCGGAGCGAAGTTTGTCTTGTCTTGCTTGGAGGCTGGCCGCCATACGGCACGCAGCTCAAACACCAGAACTCCTGCTTGTCCTCCTAGTCGCAGAGGTTGCGGCAGCAGCAATACATTCCGAGCCACGCCTTCGAGGAGCGGCGGCTGCCCCCTTGAGTGCTCAGGGGCTTGGAAGGAGGCGGTGCAAGAGCCGCCGCCACCACGAGGCAGCCCTTTGCTCCCCGCCTCTCTCCCGGGTAAACTTCGCTTCTTTGTGTCTCCTTTGGAAAGGTGCTGGTGGACTCTGTAGAAGACATGGCTGCGGCACTCAGCTCTCTCTACACCCATAACCATTTGTGCCTAACTG
This sequence comes from Heteronotia binoei, assembly GCF_032191835.1. Taxonomy (NCBI): domain Eukaryota; kingdom Metazoa; phylum Chordata; class Lepidosauria; order Squamata; family Gekkonidae; genus Heteronotia; species Heteronotia binoei. Next base: position 509,587 of record NW_026799990.1, read on the forward strand.
GTTACATGACAGACAGAAATTCAACCGGGGCAGCCTTTGCTGTTTGATAAGCAGCAAAGGGGAAAATTGGTAGCTTTCAAGTGGAGCGTTTAATAATTCTACAATGAATTTCTGACTTTCATGGACATAACAGATATTAGAGAAGTCAACGTCTTCTACTCTGTAGTCTTTTCTGGGGATGCGGTCGGGTAATTGCACTGAATTCCTTCTTCATGGGACTGCTTTTAATGCCTAACTAATTCTGACATAACTTTTCCATACGTACCTATTGAATAGCTCTTCAACTACTCACTGAGTAAAAGGCAAACATAAATTTGCAATCAATTCCCCACCTTTCCTTTGCCAAGTGCTTTCTCTGCAATGGGCATTCAAAGCACCTTACAACATTTAGTCCTCCATTGTGTCCTCACAACAACAGCCCTATGAAGTACGCTGGGCAGAGAGAACATGACCTGCCCAAGGTCATCCAGTAAAGTCCCAGATCCTAGACCTAGCCCAACAATCTACCCACAATACCACAGTGGTAGTGAAAAGAAAGAAATATAATTGTTAGCAATATGAACAGTCTAGGCTTCATCACTGTCTGCAGAGGGCCAGAAGACTGTATTTTATCCTAATAACTTTGTTAGCTCACCATTGCCATGGAACTGTTCTTACTGCTGTTCAGGTTCTTCTGAGTACAAACCTTTGTTGTAAAACTAATGGCATCTCTAAACCATTGTATTAACAGCAGGGACGGCCCTGCCACTAGGCAAACTAGGTGATTGCTTAGGGCTCCGGCCTTCTGGGTGCACTGAATTGGGTGCCCCCCCGGGTGCCCCCCCCCCCCACATGACTTGCTGATGTTATTAGTGCAGTGGTGGTGCCAGAAGTTAGCCTTGCCTAGGGTGCCAGACAGTCTAGAGTCAGCCGTGTTTAAAAGTTGTATAAAACTTGATAGAGGGGATTTCAAAAGGAGGAAGGAACTAGGATGTCATTCCATCTTCATTTTGAGAACCTAGGTTGTTGCTCAGGTGTAGAGTGTTTACATGCAACTGGGCTTCCAACATCCTTTATTGCGCTGAACAAACCAGTCCTTTAATGAGAATGATATATGTAAATCTAAGAATTCTTTCACACTCATGAGTTGGGTGCCCTTACCTATTGCCTTCAAAATCTACTCCAGGCTTTGTCAAATCTAACCAGTTAAAATAATTACTAGAATAGTCTTTTATATTTCTTTTTATATGCTCAGAATTATATTTTATTTCCCACTTTCAGGGTCATTAAAGCTTTAGCCACAAAGCTTTGTTCAGATGCTATGCCTGTTATATTATGGAGGGGCCATTAATAGTGGGTTGGAAAGCCATCCGAATTCGGTGAGGAAGGTATGTATAGCCAAATAATGCTCAGTGGCTTAGGACAGTGCTACCTTATTTTTTAATACTTCTTTTTAATGTATATTCAAGTTTTCTGCCTAATCAGAAACTCAAAGTGACTATTTACATTGTTCCTCCCTCTTCCATTTAATCCTCTCAACAGCAACATTGTGAGGGTAGGTTGGGCCTAATGAAAGCAAGTCTGGTGTAGTGATTAGCATGGACTGTAATCTGGGAGAACTGGGATTGATTCCCCACTCTTGCACATGCAGCTGCTGGTTGACCTTGGGTCAGTCAGTTTCTCTCAGCTTTTCTCTCGAGCAGTTCTCGAAAGAATTCTCTCAGTCCGCCCCCTACCTCACAGGCTGTCTGCAGTGGGGAGAGGAAGGGAAAGGAGCAGGGGGGAATGTGGTGGAACGGAGTTCTAGAACCTCTTTGTGGAAACAAAATTCTCAAAAAATGTTTAAAAGTTCATGGGGGGGCATCCTTGTGTTTCTCCTTCATTTCTGTCTTGAGAGTTCTGACACCTCTTTTTCCAGAATAAAAGTTCTGGGAAGACAATTGTAAGCCACTCTGAGTGAAAGACAGGGTGTAAATGCAATCTTTTTCTCCTTGGTCTGAAAGAATGTGAGGGGCCTGAGGTCACCTAGCAGGCATCCAAGGGTTGAGTGAAAGATTTGAGCCCTGTTGTCCCAGGTCCTAGTCTGATACACTAACCACTACACCACATCAGCCCTGTGGCTCTTGTGAACACTATTCCCCAAGATGACACCTGCCCCCTGTTTCAGGAAAGTCAAGGCCCTTGCTGGTGGAGCTTGTGACTAGCAAGTGGTTTCCACTTTGAAACTACTGCTGGAGGGATCTGCGAGTCAGCTTGAGGTACAGGCCTCATGCTAGGGGTAGAAGTAAATGTGGCTCTGTTGGCAAGTGTGAATGTGGCTGTCAATAAGCTGTGGAGTGACCACCACAGGCATAGACATTACCGCTTCATGAGGGCCTGACTGAGTGAAAAGCAACTCTTCAAAAAGAAGATGGTGATGGAGGGGAGAGAACATTTCTCTTTGTTTCCCATGTGGGTTTCATTTCTCTGAGAAACTTCTAAGAACTTTGTCTGCATCTCAGAATTTACTGCTGATATAGCCCCTAAGGATGGTAGCTATGTTTGTCTGTTTAATCAAATATGAGGCAAAACTGCAAGAGCCAAAATAGAGCAATGGAGGGTCCGTGATTATTCCTGGATAAAAATGGTAAATGTCTGGAAATATTGAAGCTAGTTCAGTTCTGTATACTAAAGTGCAAACAGAACCCAGTGCTGGATTAGATTAATGTGCTTTCCTCCCTTTATGACATAATCCTCAATGTATGTTTTCATATACCACTGTATCGCTCCAGCCACTATGTAGTGCAGATGGTAAGCCTCTCTGTCTGTTGGAATCTCTTGGTCTTCAGCATAACCACTAAGTGATCTCATTTCAGCTTTGCTTTTATCAAAAATGACTCTGCCTGGCAGTCTGGGTAGATTCCTCTTTGCCTTTTCTGTCACTTTGCTCTCTCTGTGTGTGTTTTGCTTACCATTAAACTGGTCTTTCACATTCTTAGAAAATTACTTTTTATACTAACAAGACAACATCCCTCTCTCTTTTTTTGTTCTTTATAGTCATACCAGACAAGCCAGTCAGAAAGAAGCCAATCCTGAGCCACACTTGGAGCCTTTCGAACTCTCTATGCAAAGAAAATACACATCTGGATTCCATCCCTATTGCACAAGAAAGGTCTGTCAAATCTGACAGTTTCTCCTCTCCTAAACTGTCCTAAGTAACTGATCGGATGTGTGTGGGGTGTGGGAAATCCCACCACTTGCTATTCCAGTACAACCTGTGTCCTGTCAAGCCCAAAGTAATTCACCAGCCATGTATTCTGCCTGTCAAGTGCTTGGTTATTTCTGCTCAATACTGTCCCAGGCAGGCAGCAAAAAAAGAAAAAGAAAGCTATTGGGAAAGAGGAAAAAATTTAGCTGTGCAGGCCTACAGTATTTTCTAAAACATCTTAACTAGCAGCTAGCTTGTTTAACTGAAGTCCTAAATCATTCATATTTCTGGAATATCTCAGAGGATCTGGTTCTAAGTCCTCTGAAATCAGTAGCAAATTTCACAATGTGAAGGAGCCACGCAGTAGTGTCTCAGAATATTTTAAATGTCAAGTTATCTTGTGGCAAAGCAATGTAAAAGCATATAATGGTTTCCAATGATAAACTGCTGTGCACATGGTAGCTTTCTGTGTATTCTGTTTAATAGGATAATATCATGATCCTCATTTTCTGTCAGTTGTGTTTCCATTTGCACATTAAACATGACCAAGAATGTGTATAGTTATTTTGAATAGTCTCAGATAGGGTTGCCAATGTCCAGGTAGCACCTGGAGATCTTCCACTACTACAGTTGTTCTCCAGATGACCAAGATTGGCCTTTTCAGGGTTATGTGTTCATAATAGCTCAGAAAGCAGGAAATATAAAAATCTAGGGAGGCTAAAAGTTGAAGTCAGTGAAGCCTTTTTGTGGATGCAAGGATTTTCCTCTCTGGAGCATGACTTAGTTTCTCTTATTCCCCTCCCACTGCAGTCCCAAATGCTCCCTGAAATGCAATCCCCCAGGAACAGCACTTCTGGTGGTATTCTGGGCTACAGCAGGAAAGGTGAGGTGCGAAAGGCATGCACCACAGCCAGAAAACCTTCTGTCTGCAGAGATGCTTCACTGGATGCAAGCTACAGCCTCTGCAGATGAATTAGTTTCATGTAGCAGTAGATAGTAGTAAGAAAGCAGGAGAAAGTGACCTTAGTCACATTCTGTGATGTATGTAAATGATAACTGATCAATAATTTTGTTTGATGTATCTTTTCTGTTTTGCCCTTCTTACATGCACACACACACTGGTGTACTCAGCACATTTTGTTTACTCAGCACTTACACTGTAAGTAGTACACTTGATGGGGGTGGATGGGGATTACCATGTATATAGTAAGGCTAATTACCATGTATGTAGTAAGGCTAATCACATAACTGCTTTCCACTTTACAGAAATGTGATGTAACAAACCATATAGTTGCATAATGAAGGGGAGACCCTGAATAATTAATGAATACTCCTATAAAATAATAAATGAAAATATGCTCTTGTCTTTAAAAAGCAAAAAAGGGCGTCTGATGTAATGTTGAAGAAACTGCAAGTGATAGAACCAGACAGGCCTTCAATGGGTGTGAGTCACAGATGTGTATTTGATATCAGGCAGGCTTTCTAAGGAAACTCCTTGCTAAATAGATAAGCAGAGACACACTGGAAAACTACCAGGGAGAAAGGGGAGGGGGAAGTGAATCTGATAACTGTGAGGGCCAGCCTGCAAGCTTGCGTTTTTGCTTAAAACGGATGGTTTGAGAAGTGTGCAAGGGTTCATTATTTTTGGGAGCCTTGCTGCTCAAATGAACCTTGCTATTGGTACCAAATAGTAAAATACCTCGTTTTCAATCAGTAAGTGTGCGGCCTCGTTATTTCCCTGCTACAGTATCAGGTATTAAAACATTTCACAAAAGGTAATAGGCTACAATAGGGTTTTCTGACAATGTAGAAACTTTGTAGAAAATATATATTTGTGTCCAGATGGTTTATAATTTAGGCAGCATGTGTCACAAATCATTATTTTCCAGCAAGACTATAGTAAAAATAATTTAAAAACATGATTCCTTCCAGGCAAACACCTGGTATTCATATTCTGTGTTGGTTTAATACTGTCAATAGCTGTTTCATTAGCACAGTTCTGGTCTGGGATCTAATCCCAAATAGGTTTGAAGGTATGAAATGGCAGCGCTAGTCCAAGTGAGAAGCAATGGCTGTATGCAAACTCCTTTGAATGTAGCTCAGATTACAAAGATTAATTCAAATTAACACCTTCATGGACTGTAAGCAAATTTCTGTTATCAATAGCCATTATAGTTATGAAAGTGGAATAACATACCAACACAATTCCAAACACAGTACTTATCTATAATGTTAATATGAGTATTAGGGGCATTTTCAGAGAAAATAATTGAGTGGAAGCAGAGCTGGTTTTAGGCCCTTTTTCCTATGGTGTGTTTTGAAACCTAATGGAGGGAAGAGCAGCCCTGAAAGAGACAATCAGTAGTTGTAGGAATTGCCCACCAATTATCTGTTATAAATGCCCTTCTTCCCTGAAGTAATTACTTCAGCAAAACACAGATTTGTAAGTTCCAGACTGCCAGGTTTGTATAGGGAAGTTTGAGGAATAGGAGCCTGGTTTGGGGATGGGAAATTTTCTTGATAAAAACAAAATGACTAGTGTTTAAAGGTGTTAAGTAGTAACTGAAAGCAAGGATCGTCAGTGTCTTCAGCTAGGGATTGGATCATCCCCAGCTACAGTATCACTGATTGCCCTCCCTCACATACTGGCTCATGGGGAAATGCTACAGGCAGCCAACCTAGCAAGCAGTGCTGACCAGAGCTCTGATCTAATCACAATGAACCTAGTTATACTATCATAACTAAAGCATCACCACCACTGTCTCCTAAATGCAACCCTGAACCAGTGTGTCACAATAGAAACAAAGCCTCTCCACTACTGCATACCACAAACAGCCTACCCATTGTATTTCTCAATTTATTGTGTGATACCAGAAAGAAGCTATGAAAATGCAGCTTATTGTATCTATTTGGTTTCTTGTAAATTCTTCTGCTCCCTGGACTGAGGTAAAACAAGGAAAGAAACCCATCCTCCAGGCACTGTATTGATGGCTAGCTCCACTGGGATGAATGGAGTATGCACTGTCAGAGCAGTCTGATCAGCTGAGCCTCATTCTCCCTTCAGGTCATATCCTTACCATCTGCAGGCAGGGAGGGAAGATTTACTGTGATGCATTCAAAGGAAGGAAATGTGAGTGTTCAGATCTTGCACAATAAGTTCAGTTTAGCAATGACAGTTCTTTGAATGAGTTTAAAGCATTAATAGCCTTCAAGATTCCTGAGGAGCAAAGTTCAAATGTGAATTCACTGAACAAATGTGAGGAACAAGTGATAGAATAAAAAACAAACACACACTATAATCTAGATTATTTTAGCTCTCAAGATCATGTCTGTAAATATATGTAGATAAACAGCAACAGAACACCATATGGATTTACATGATAAGCATCTAAGTAGTCCTTCAGAAAGTACATAATTCAATACTGACTTTATTAAAAATACTTAGCATTTATATAGAAATGTATTACATTTAAAGCTCCTCCTACATTTTGGTAAAATTCTGTCAGATCAACCAAAATATAGCTAACAAATAGAGTCTGGGCCTGATACTCAGGCGACATGATATAATAACCATGCAATGGCACCTCTACCCATCAGTTTTATAAGCTTCTCACTATGCCCTGTGGGCACAACAAACTGATGCTCCAGCAGTTCCCACATTACCAGAAACATTTGAGAACTGGGTCTAAGCTGGAGAAAGAGAGTGGCTTTACTAAGAGCATTTGGTTCATGACTGAGGCAAAATTTTAGCTAAGGACTTGCTTGTTCACTGCCAATCTTCCTAGCTATGTCACTCTTTCACAGGAATGATGCATTTGTTCTTTTGATGGGTCGAAGCAAATTTGGATAGCCTGGATGAGATCTGCCCTCCTTGCAGCTACAATTAAAGTTGTGTGGTACACCATGTGTCTCCCATAACACATCTAATTTGGCCATTGCTGATTTCTGCAAGTTTCTACATCCTTGTAAAACCATTACACAAGCAACAACTGATGCTATAAAACAGGAAAAAACATAGCATGTGCATAAGGAATGCACACTGTTTTGAGAACAGTTATAAATTTTGTTGGGCCCAATTCCACCTAATAACTTTGAAGCCATTAATTCAAAACCACATCCTGAACTATAGTGGTTCAAAGCTGTCCTCAACACTCTAAACCAGACCTCAGTGGAAAAACTTCCAGCACTGGCCTGGTTCTTTTTGGACATGTTAACTAAGAGGTTAAACTTGCCTCTGATCCCTTTCATAAATCATCTTACCCCACATATCTCTGTTTAAAATGGCAAGATCCCAGCATGACCATGGAATGTTGTGAGGCAAGTAAAACATAAACTAAGAGGGGAATTTGATGGAGGAGTGGGGAAAGTAATGATAGGTGATCTAGAATTTTCAAGGAGGGAACTGGAGAACTAGGAAAATAGTCCAAAACCTCATTAGCCTTCTAAGGCTTCAGCAGGCCTTTCCTTTACATTTTGTCTATAACTACCTAGGACAGCCTGCAGCTGGATCAACCAGATTCTGCTACTTCCATCCTTAATATGAGATAGGATATGACAGCTTCTACTGCCATAGTGCAAGGGTGGACTAACTTCCACCTTACATGATTTACTTTGGGGGGGGGTTTCTTACTATAAATTCCAGGACCCATCAAAGTAAGAATATATATTTCAGATCTCTTGGAAGTTGAGGAAAACTTGATTTGTTCCTTAACTCCAAGAGATCCTAAATCTATTCAATAATCTATTAACAGTGCAATCCTGAGGGGGGGGTGCAAAAGTGCTTTGGGAGTGAACTAACCGCTATGTTGATGCAAGTTGCATTTGTGCCCGCGGAAGTACAGTTGTGCTGTGGCAGAGGTGACTTACGTGGGCGTGCGCCCATCTGAGAGCAGCAGCGCCTAAGGGCTGCGCCTGAACAGAAGCTGCAGTCCGGCAAAGCACACCGCACCGGTGCAGGAGGGGGTGGAGTCAGAGGTACAGCCAGGTTTGTCGGCTTCCTAAGAACTTTGGGACATGACACACACTCCCAAGAGGCATAAAGTTACGCCCAGGAAAACAGCAGTGTATTCTATAGGCACTCGTCGAGACTGGAAACAATTATTGTCCCCACCACCGTGGGAGCTTGCAAACCCCTTATGAAGCCGTGTAATTGCCTCATTAATCCCCTTGCACCCCGGACTGGGCAAGCCCCCTCCCCAACACCCAATCACCGCTCCCCACCTCCTAGAACTACTTCCATCCCTGCCTCACACAACTCATTTAGTAGGGAAGGCTGCATAGTGAGGGGCTCTGCTGGGGAACTCCCTGCCACGTGGACTTAGAGCGAGGGACAGGGCACTTTGGTGACAGGCACCGCACAGCAAGGTTGCTTAGGCAGGAAAGGGCGAGCTCTTTGACTTGCAGGGATGAGAGCGAGGTCTCTCCTCTGTGGCTAACCTCTAATTTCCAAGTTCCAACAGGTACTCAGTCTCCAGGGGCTCAGCATGCAGAAGCGGTTGCACAAGGACAGGTGAGTGTGACTGCACACCCCAAAGTCCCTCCCCCTCCAGTTGCTCATGGCTGGACAATGTGACAGCATCTCTGGTGCTTGACCTGGGCTGCAAGCTCAGGTGGGGGGTGCATGCCATGGCCCCTGCATGTTGCTGGAGCCCCCCCTGGTTTGTCCTCTGCCTCATTCCCACCACTGGTAGGGCACCGGGGGAATGGGGGGTCTGGCAGCTGCTCCGATGCCTGTGGGGAGGTGGGTCAGGGACTGTCCCTTTAAGAGATCCCCTCAGCAAAACACAGCCTAATGCTGCAGCTGATGCCCCTTCGGGGGGGGGGGGGGAGGGGGCTTTTGATCTCTGTCTCTGTTTTGCAGGTGAAAAGTCAACGCAGAGGCTTCCATGTGTGGTGGTTCAAGCCCCCCACCCCCCGTACTCAGTCAGCTGTTCCTGCCCTCCTCTCTGAGTGGAGCCTCGCACCCTGCAAGACTGTCCAAGTTGTGCTTGGGATACTGTTGCACTTGGTTCCAGCACAGTAAAGTCTGAGATGTGCGCTACTTTGTCTCTCCTGCTTGCCGTCTGCTGCACGTTCCCTGTGCCCCTCCCCTCTGCCACTTAGTCAGTGGGCTCTCTAAGGGAACATCTTGGGGGCATGCTCGCTTGGTCCTTGGGGGGGCGGGGGGAGACTATGACCCACCTTGCATGTGCAAGGCTGGACAGGGGAGGGAGGATCTTTGCCCCACTCCTCCCACAGGAGGCTGGGTGCCGCACCTTAGCCTGGCTGGCCCAACAGCCTGCCTAACCCCACAGAGCTATTGTGCTCAGGGCACAACCTACAGCGGGGGGGGGGCAAATTGAGTGGTTGCATGGATGGTGCTTCACACTCTGTCTTCTGCGGCCCCTGGAGGAGGAGTTCTGTGCACACTGCAGATTCCCTATTACTATTTACTACTATAATTAGGAAAGGGTCAGAAAGAAATGTTAGGTTGTTAAGATAGAATCTGGAAGGTCAGACCAAAGCTTGCTTATTATTGCCATTTCTCTACCAAATCTATTATTGGCTTAATATTCTCTTGTTGAAGAATAATATTCATAATTTTATCAAGACAGATGACCCTCTGCATCAGACCAGGTGGTATTGATATATGAGGCCAACTGAGACTCCATGGCATTGCTATATAGTTTTGTTTCATGGGGACTCTGGCTATAGGTGTTTAGTCATAACAGCAGCACTTATGGGAGGAAGCGATGATTATGATCTATTTTCCTATAATTCATATTAACTCTCTCTGCCAGTTATGTTCATCATCAACTCAAGAGTCAAGTGATTCATCTGTGAATGGGTGCATGAAGAAACACAAGAACCGATTCCTAGGTTTGAAGACATTTTGAAATGAATTTCAGAATGAGTTGCAAAGTGCTAAGCAACCTTTGTTCTAGACTTCAGTCTCTCTTGGTGCCATTTCATATAGTGTCCACAAATATTACAGCAAAGACATACTAAAGTTGTTGACTTTATAGTTGACTTTATAGACTTTATAGAACCTACTATAGTTGTTTTCTGTTTTCATTTTGCTCCCACACCACACTGATATTGTTCCACTGTGCCTCCTGATTATTTCACACATTGCCTCCATTCAGTCAACCTGGGAAACCAATGCTTAATTAAACTAACTGTTACAGTGCTTGTGTGTATGCAGCCCATACTTCTAATTATTATTAGCTCTCTGTGTGTATATATTAAGTACCATCAAGTTGTTTCCAACTTATGGCAACTCTATGAATGAGTATTATCCAAAACATCCTGTTGTTAACAATGTTGCTGGAATCCTGCAAACTGAGGGCTGTGGTTTCCTTGACAGAGTCAATCCATCTCATGTTGGGTGTTCCTCTTTTCTTGCTGCCTTTAGTTTTTCCTAGCATTATTCTCTTTTCCAGTCTCTCTTGTTTTCATAATGTGAACATAGTATGATAGCCTCTATTTAGTCATTTTAGCTTCTAGGGAGCGTTCAGGCTTGATTTGGTCTAGAACCCACTTATTTATCTTTTTGGCAGTCCAAAGTATCCATAAAACTCTCCTCCAACAGCACATTTCAAACTAATCAGCTTTCTTCCTGTCAGTTTTCTATATTGTCCAGTTTTCACACCCATACATAGTAATAGGGAGTACTATGGGATGATTTAATTTAATCTTGGTCATCAGCAATTCATCCCTACGTTTAAGGATCTTTTCTGGCTCCTTCATAGCCTGCCCTTCCCAGTCTCAATCTCCTTCTGATTTTTTGGTTGCAGTCTCCCTTTCGGTTGATAATAGAACCAAGGAATAGAAAATCTTGGACACTTTCAATTTATTTATTGTCAACCTTGAAGTTGTGTAATTATCCAGTAGTGATTATTTTTGTCTTCTTGAAGTTCAGTTGTAATCCCACTTTAATCTTCAGTGGTAATTGTTTCTTCGCTATTTCCTGCCAGTAATGTAGTGTCACTTCCATATCTCAGTCAATGTTCCTTCCATCAATGTTTACTCTACCTTCATCTAAACCTAATCCAACTTTTCTTATGATATCTTCTGCATAGTTGAAAAGGGTATGGCAAACCAGCATCTGAACCCATAATTGGAAGCAGGTATAATCAGTCTGAAAATGGTTTCAACAAATGCAGACATCCTGGCCTCTTCCCTTGTGACATCCTTACTGTAAGGCAGGTTGGGATAACAGCCAGGTCTCTTTGGGGGAGATAGTGGAATGGCCTATGGCACTGAAGCCAGCATTTGTAAGGCAAACCAGGATCTGAATGGTCATTTGGTTCTACAAACAAACTAATAATGATTTTTTAAGAACATAAGAACATAAGAACATAAGAGAAGCCATGTTGGATCAGGCCAACGGCCCATCAAGTCCAACACTCTGTGTCACACAGTGGCAAAAAATGTTATATACACACATACACTGTGGCTAATAGCCACTGATGGACCTGTGCTCCATACACTGTGGCTAATAGCCACTGATGGACCTGTGCTCCATACACTGTGGCTAATAGCCACTGATGGACCTGTGCTCCATATTTTTATCTAAACCCCTCTTGAAGGTGGCTATACTTGTGGCCGCCACCACCTCCTGTGGCAGTGAATTCCACATGTTAATCACCCTTTGGGTGAAGAAGTACTTCCTTTTATCCGTCTTAACCTGTCTGCTCAGCAATTTCATCGAATGCCCACGAGTTCTTGTATTGTGAGAAAGGGAGAAAAGTACTTCTTTCTCTACTTTCTCCATTCCATGCATTATCTTGTAAACCTCTATCATGTCACCCCGCAGTCGACGTTTCTCCAAGCTAAAGAGTCCCAAGTGTTTCAACCTTTCTTCATAGGGAAAGTGCTCCAGCCCTTTAATCATTCTAGTTGCCCTTCTCTGCACCTTCTCTAAAGCTATAATATCCTTTTTGAGGTGCGGCGACCAGAACTGCACACAGTACTCCAAATGAGACCGCACCATCGATTTATACAGGGGCATTATGATACTGGCTGATTTGTTTTCAATTCCCTTCCTAATAATTCCCAGCATGGCATTGGCCTTTTTTATTGCAAACGCACACTGTCTTGACACTTTCAGTGAGTTATCTATCATGACCCCAAGATCTCTCTCTTGATCAGTCTCTGCCAGTTCACACCCCATCAACTTGTATTTGTAGCTGGGATTCTTAGCCCCAATGTGCATTACTTTGCACTTGGCCACATTGAACCGCATCTGCCACGTTGACGCCCACTCACCCAGCCTCAACAGATCCCTTTGGAGTTCACCATAGGCCGAACTAAACATAACAGTTTTTAAATAGTTTGAGTCCCTCACACCCTTCTTGTTTTTCTCCATAGCCACGCAGCAGCTGTGGGGAGCAGCATCTAAAAAAATCAGAGAGCCAAAGTCTTGGAACCACACTACAGGGGGAGGAAGGTTTCCTGCCTCTCTTCCAAACCATTGTCCTGTGAAAAATCCACAACAGGGAGGAGTTATTTCCCCAGCATTCTGCTCCACTTGCACAGATACTCCACATGGAGCATCAAAATCACTGAAATAAGTTTCCATCATCATGGTTTTTGCACAGGAAAACAGGATGGGGAGGTAAGTGCCATTCCAATCCTGTTTGGGCTGTCCTTTGTTGTTGTTGTTGTTGTTGTTTTTAAAGAAGTCATTCCCCACAGCTGCTATATGGGAGCAGGGAACACAAGTTCCCCAGATCCAACTCTTTAAAAACAGTAACATTTAGTTTGGCTCTATGTCTCACCCAGGCATTAGATGCCTTGTGAGTGGCTGGGCGTGTATGTGCATATGCATATCTGTGAAAGCTTCTTTTCAGTAAGCAGATGTAGGGTATGGTAAAACTCCTTGTGCCCATAGGAAGACAAAAAAAACCTTTACACATGCAAGGATACATTATTTGCAATGTTTTTTCTACAATTTCCCCTTTCCCCTTTTCCTCATTAGCAGTAATCCTGCCATTTCCAGAGAGTGAACCTTAAGCACTAGTAACTTCCATGACCTACTGTAATTGAAGTTTCATGCACAGAGACGCCTGTATACTTTTTGGAGTCTTCTCAAAGTCCCAATTTAGCATATTTAATATATGCATTATGGCCATTTCTGCAGTATATTCACCAGGCACAAACAGAGCATTCTTTTCCATTAAGCTTTATTCATAGCTGTTTTTGTACTAAATAAGTAATGTATGCAAATAATTGGAAAGTGAACCCTACAGTGCTATTTATAAATTTACCGTCACAGTCTTCCTAATTTTTGTTACTAAGTATTTGCATCAACAATTTTTGTTTGGTGTGCTCCATACTTTTCCTCTTGAAAAGCAAATGCTGACAGTGCTCTCCTCTGCTTTCCTTACATGCAGAGAAATCATTTGGATTTTCACATGGTTTTGAATGGCTGACCAATCATGGGATGTCCTGCCTGCAGAATTAACTTGTATCATGAAAAGGCATCTATAAAAATGCCAGCATGGAATGACTCATAGTCACACTCACACTCTTCCTGCTTAAATTCTTACAGTCTAAAAATACAGCAACAGAATAGTCTTTATATTTGTCAGTGATGGCTTAGTTGAGCTAGGTGGGAAAATAGATTGGACTGAAGCCAGTGTTGTATTCCATAGCGCTGCTTATTTTGGATTTGGCTGTGCTGGCTCCAGATCCATAACTCCTAATATGCCTACCTTTATGAAAAATGTGGTTGGTACTATCAATCCTGGTAATTCTAATCAGATGTTGAGCAGAGAGGATTCAGTATATCCCATTCTTTCAAGCAGATGATTGGGACTGTTGAAAGTGCCCATGTCAACCATCTGATATGTGCATGAATGCCTGCACATACAGTGGCAGATGCTTAACATTCTTCAGGCTTACAACACCTGATTTGCATTCTGAGACAGTGCACTTTAACAAAGATTCTGGCACGTGGTTCCTTGTGTAGAAACTACTGTGTTTTATTTTATATACATGTGGGGAACGATAGTTACGGTATCAGTACACAAATGCCATGTCGTGTAGTTGTCACTTCTGTGTAGCTTGGGTTCTGCATTACAGCAGTAATATTTACAACAAGCAATCACATGGTTGGGGAGTTCCTGCCATACTGCAACAATATGTGTGAACCAGCTGATGGCACAATGGTAGAGTATCTGGTTTGCGTGCAGGAGTTCCCACATTCAACTAAAGCTGACATCTCCAGCTAAAGGGACAAGGTAGTAGGTGACGTGAAAGCCCTCTTTACCCCAGAGAGCCGCTACTAGACTAGACAATGGTGACTTTGATAGACCAGTGGTCTGGCTCAGGTTCATGTATTTGTTATTCAGTTCCAGACAAAGGCAAAAAAAGTGAGATAATTTGCTGTGGGGAAAAGCAGTCTGAACCTTCAAGTTTCAACTGTAAGCTGCAGAGCAGTAAAGTCTGGGAGTCTGTTCTTTTACTGTTACCTCCCAAACAGGATCAATCTGATGAACAAAGAATGCAAAACAAGATGCCCAAAGGATCAAGTTGTTGAACTGGCATGAAAAGAGTGTAAGGAGTGGAAGATGGTAAGACTCATGGTGTGACTTTGAGCCATGCCATGCTTTTTAGCCTGCTCTCCTTATTAGACTGAAGATGAAACCCCAGTGGAATTCACTTGGAGTTCCTTAAGGAACACAAGGAACACAAATATGACATATAAGGATTTTGTAATTTTCCTTAGTTAATCATTAGCAGGGCTGTACTTTTCAAAAACAGTTCCAGGTTATATTTTTTTTTTATTTTAAACTTTTTTAAACAAGTACATCAAACATTTTTCGTAGTCCTGAATAGTACTGCTTTCCTTATGTACCCACATGACCTGCATCTAAACTATGAAAGCCTGCAGACACTACAACTGTGGTGGAATTATGCTGTTTTGAAGTAAACCATACAGGACAGCCCTCAGTTGCTTGAACACTCTTCATTGTGAAAATTCACATATTTTACCCTGCCATTGTTCCACATTTAGCCGGTGTCTACCTCACACACCCCTTGCTTGCTGCCCTGCTTTTCAGAGAGGCAAGTGATTTAAAAAGAAGACGTTTCCTGAATAGCAAAACAGAAGGCAGATGCTGGGTGATTATTCCCCTCTCTCCAGCCGCCCTTTTCTGAACTGTCAGTCATTGGATTCACACTTCACTTGGAATCAAAGAGGCACAATGCCTAATGGGTAGCAACCCTTCAAATTGCTATTAGTCTAATTAGTTAGCTCAGATAGCTTGTGGGGGGGGGGGGGAGCTCATGTCACAAACACAGCTTTTGCTCCAAAAGCACATTTGTTTCCTACAGCTAATTTTATTGAAGTTTTGTATTGTTAAACTACAGGAGTATGCCAAGTGCAAAGCCATACACTGAGAAGCACCCCCTCCCCCTTTTGCAATTAAATTCAGATGAATTTGAAAGGACAGAGTTAGGCAGAAAAAGGCAGACGTGATCATCTTTTTCTTTGTCCACTTCTCTCACAGAAACAGCAACTGTATCTGAAGAAGTGTACATGCACATGAAAGCTTATACCTTGAATAAAACTTTGTTGTCTTAAAGGTGCCACCAGACTCAAACTTTGTTCAGAAACAGCAATAGTAGTTTAGATCTCAGTCCAGAACTCTCCCTTTGAATACAGGTAAGTCACAAGGAAGTACACCATCAATGCTCAAAAAAATGAAGCTTCAGGGAGGCTTCAAACATTCCCTTAATGTTGCTGACACTGCACCTTTTGATAGGCAATGACTGATTTTGTGACTGGGAGGGGGTTCTTTTTGGAGGGGATGCAACTTCAGAAAGCATGGTAAGAGTTTAGGATATAAATATTTAAAATTAAAAAGTTATTCAAGACTACAAGCCTATGTACGCAGTAGTTCATACTTCTGGGTAAACATGCTTAGGTTCAGGTTCACTATTTCCCTAGAAACCAGTGCTTCAAGCTAAGATGCTTGTATGCCTGGTAGAGAGCACAATATATGTGCAAATCAAAAACTGCATTTCGATAGCTAATACAGTAGAAATAGTATCTCCTCCAGGAGCAAGTAATCCATCAGGGCAAAGAGGTCAGTGCTGCAACAAGTTCAGTTCCTTGCTGCTTGTCTCCTTCACTGTAAAGAATTAGCTTAATTAATATACTATCAGTCCAGGGCTTGCATGCTCTCAGTTCCCTCAGTATAATCAATCTTAGTCTTCCTGCTTTCTTGTCTTTCTGGACCCCAACCAAGTTCCTCCCTACACTCACAGCTAGAGGTTTTCCTTTGACATTCTTCTTAAGGTAGAGGCTGTAATCAGGGGAGGGGTGAGAAAAGTTGGCTGCCAATTTGCAGATGGGGTCTGGGATTGTCCTGGAATTACAACTGATTTCCAGACAATAGAGAAAATGTCTGCTTTGGAAGGTGGTCCCTATGGCATTATACTCTGCTGAGGCCCCTCCCCTTCCCAGGCTTCACCCACAGAATCTCTAGGGAGCTGGTATCCCTATGCAAAGCCCATAGGTGCCCCATGGGAAATCTATAGAAGCTGTGTGAGGCATATTAAAATAAGATTGACAGGCTTGGCCAATGGATTCTTAAGCAATTTAGTGACCAGCTGAGAGTGCAACAGAACCTGATGTCCTACTTCCAATTGTTAACAGCTTTAGGCTGAGGCAGTTTCTGCAGTCTGTGCTACCAATTGGCTAGTCATAATATGGTAATGGGAAAAGTGGGAGTTTCTTGTTGATCAGTTTTCTTTCTCTCCAGCTCTTAGGGCCCAAGTAGATGTGATGGTGTCTGTGAGGCCTAAACTTGCTAGGCTTCCCACTACGGTCCCAGAATGGTGGCAGGAAAACAATAAGATAGAAAACAGTGATGTTAACAACAGCCCCTGGTGCACTCATGTCACTTCCTGAAAAAAAGTAGAAGTGACATGGTGGATGCTGTAGCAGGCTGAGGTGCTCTTGTTTCCCCCTCCCTTATTAGGTGCTGAAATGGCCTCCCGTGGCTGTTCTGGCACTTGATAAAGGGTGTGGGGGAACATGAATAGTATACTGCAGGCTTTGACAGGATTGCCCTTGAGGCATTTTTAAATCACTTTAAAAGGACAGCCGTGTCCTTATGGTTACATTGAGGATGACTTTACATCTAGTTCAGCCCTTAGATTTGGCTTGATGGGGGACAGAATGAGAAAAGGAACTTAGCTGGAGGTATAGTTGAAGGGACACTGTCTTGATCTATGATGGGGGGGATGTATGTAAAAAAAGAAATCCATGTAGATCTGACCTCTTAACTTTTCAAAGCAATGGTACTTATCTAGAAATATGGCCAGGGAGAGTTTTTTGCTTTGTTGTTCTGTAGTCAAGGATGTGTGTACGTCCCATTATATAATTAGTTTCCCTTCAGATGTGGTACACATAGGCTGCAATCCTAAACATACTTGCCATTGAGTTCAATTGGACTAATCAACATGTTTAGGATTGCATTGCAAATCTCTGTACCCGTCTGCCATTTGAGTGTCTGGGAGACTTTCTTTCCTCACATCTCCTTTCTCTTTATTAACATCCCCGTTGAAGAATTCTGAACAGCTTGAAAGATACTGCACTGTATCATTTGGGTTAGTATTAATAAAAAGTATTGCATGGCTTTGACTTCTGCTTTTGATTTTTTTTTTTTAAGTCAAAGCCAGGCACTGAAATATGAGCTCTTTTCCATGCACTCCTTTTATTTCTGTTGAAGACCCCATTTTTCTGAAGATGTGTTTGAAGTCATTTATTGTAACATAATACTTGGCAAGAGTTAAACTGCAGTCCCAAAAGACCATGAAAACAAGCTGAATTTTCAAGCAAAGCCAGACTTAATCTAAAGTCTTAAATATTCATAGACTCTTGGTATTACTCAGTTTTTAAGGGTTGCATTGCCTTTGGATTTCTATTTCTATTCATTTCTGCTCTTCTTCTATCACCTTCTCAGCTCTCTTGTGTTGTCTGTCTAAATTTAGCTTGTAAGCTTCTTGGATTGGAAACCTGACTATAAGGTTTTCTGTTGAGTTCCAGCAAAGTACCACATGCACTTACAGTGCAGTAAAAAGTCTGCTATGAAAACATTGTGAAAGTGTCACCCCAGAGTCAGAAATGACTGATGTTTGCATAGGGGACTACCTTTACCTTTTTAGTAATAATGATTTATCTGCTAATGAGACAGTAGAATTCTTGAAACCAGGAATCATTGTGTAGAAAAAGAGGTGCCAGAGCTCATTAGCAGAACTCATTTGTATAACTTATTTGCATATGCCACACACCTGTGACATCACCAAAAGGAATACTAAATTATATCACCTCAGCATCTACCTTAATACTCTTCTTGAATTAAAATTGTCATCATAAAACCTTGCTGCCATCATACTTTTCAAATGACTTTCTCCTATCTGGCCACAGTGGCATGATGAAGATTTCCATCTGTCTGCTTTATAAATTTTGGTTATTTTCCCATTTTTGTGGGGGGAAATATTAGAAAGTCTGTCAAATCTTAAGAGTTCAGCAAAATTCTCACAGGGGGGTTGAACAATGAAGCCCAGAAGCAAGTATTTGGGGAGGGGGTAAGAAAGAAAGAGCACAATAAAATTTAGAAGGTTCTGGAGTTCTGCTCTTGTGAGCTCCTGCCCAAAATGAGGCCTGCTTTAAACAAATACAAAAGTAAGGAAAGCGTACACAAGAATACACAGTCTGCAAAGAATTGGGTGTTTTTTTAAAAAAAATTATTTCTTGGGTTGGAACACTCTCAGAAGAAGGTATAGGATCCTTATAGTGCATTGCTATGAAGAGCTGCTCCAGTCGAGGTCCACCAAAGTTAATGCACTTAGATCGGAGTAGCTTTGCATAGCCTGTGCTGTCAGAAGGAGATTGTTCTCCCCTGGCCTTCCCTGCCGCCCCCCACTGAGCCCATATCTGGGTAGTATGATTTGGTGGTTAGAGGGATGAGTGTGGACAGAGGTGGTTAGAAGGGGTGGTGGAAGCCATACCATTTCCCTGTAAAGAGAGTCAAGTATAAAAGCACACAAACCTCTGGAGCCAAGGTAAGGAACTCTTCGTAAGTTAATTTAGAGCCAAACTAAGCATGATAGCTTCCTGGGGCTCATTCAGGGATGCCACCACCATTTTAAAGGCTAATAAGGGTGATTTTGAAATGCTGCAAGGTGGAGCCTGTTTTCCCCATGCCTTTTCGAAAGCTGAACCCCTCCCCCCCAACTTATTCAGTATTTGAAAAGCTGCATGCGGGGGAGAGAGCACCTTGTCCTGGGACACCATCACATCTAGCTTGGCCCTTGGATGTACACAAACTGATTACAGTGTTTGAGTGTTGACAAAATCAGTTAGTGTGAACAAAAGAGAAGCCATGTTGGATCAGGCCAATGGCCCATCCAGTGGAACACTCTGTGGCACACAGTGGCCAAAAAACCCCAAGTGCCATCAGGAGGTCCACCAGTGGGACCAGGACACTAGAAGTCCTCACACTTTTGCACCAAGAATACAGAGCATCACTTGCTCTGCTTTCCACCCTACCAGCCCACTGGGCAGCATATTACACAAATATTATGACAC
This sequence comes from Heteronotia binoei, assembly GCF_032191835.1. Taxonomy (NCBI): domain Eukaryota; kingdom Metazoa; phylum Chordata; class Lepidosauria; order Squamata; family Gekkonidae; genus Heteronotia; species Heteronotia binoei. Next base: position 529,341 of record NW_026799990.1, read on the forward strand.
TATATAACAACTCAGAGAAGGGCTATGCATATATAAGTGTTTACAGCACGCTAATAAGGGGAGACACAAGATTGTTTCCAGTTGCCCCACCACTTAGGTATCCCACTATCTGGCAGACTTTGCAGTGGGAAATTTTCCCACTTCTTCCTCTTGCTGGAACCCGCTGCCCTTTTCTTCTCAAACGGAAATGTAGCTCTGTCAGAGGAACTTAAGGTTGTCAACCCCTAGTTGGGGCCAGGGGATCCTCTAGTTTGGAGGCCCTCCACCACTATCAGAAAGTGGAGGGGGGGGGAGGAAATGTCCACTGGGCACTCCATTTACCCGATGAAGACCGGTTCCTATAGGGTAGCATAAAGAATTGATCCATGGGTAACTGGGGCTCAGGGTGTGTATGTGTTTTGCGGTACAGACACAAAATTTTCAGCAAAGCATATGGTGCCTCTACTAAAAAAACAAAAACTCAAGTTTCAAAAAGGCAGTCTAATTCTACAAGCCCCAAAAGGAGGAGGGAAGACATTTAAAAGGAGTGCAGTCCCTTTAAATGTGATGGTCATCACTCCCTTCAAAGTTCAACTGTGCTTTTCACAACCTTGTACCTGGCTCCACCCCCAACGTCTCCTACCTTCACCCCAAAGTCCCCAGATATTTCCTGGGTTGGACCTGGCAACCCTAGAGAAACTATGTACGGTAGTTGAATATATACCATTCACTCCCCCACCACCAATGTCTGACTTTACATTCTTGTAATGTTTGTATAGCTGAAAATTCAATCCCACAGAATTACTAACTGGGCCACAGTCTGCTTAAATGCAGGATTGGTCTCAAGTGTGTCTAATTTTGCTATCTTTTCCCTACCTCTGTTCCTTTGATAGAACCTCTAGGGTTGCCAGTTCTGGGCTGGGAAATACCTGGAGATTTTGGGGAGTGGAGCCTAAGATAGGAAGGGTTTGAGGAGAGGAGGGAGCTCAATGGGGTATAATGCCATAGAGTCCACCTTCCAAAGCAGCCATTTTCTCCTGGTGAACTGGTCTCTGTCACCTGGAGATCAACTGAACAAAGTTTGAAACCAGAGGCACCTTTAAGACAAACAAAGTTTTATTCTGGATATAAGTTTTTGTGTACTTGCAACACAGCTACCCACCTGAATCTATCTGGAGATCAGTTATAATCCTGGAAACAGGGTTGCCAGGTCTGTGTTGGAAAATACCTGGAGACTTTGGAGGTGGAGCTGGGAAAGGGTGGGGTCTGGGGACGGGAGGGGCCTCAGCATGGTACAGTGCCATAGAGTCCACCCTTCAAAGCAACCATTGTCTCCAGGAGAGCTGATCTCTGCCAGCTGGAGATCAGTTGTAAAAGAGGGAGATCTCCAGGCTTCACCTGGAGACTGGAAACCCTAAATTCCCTGACACAAATCAGTTTAGTAGTTTAACCTTTTGTCATTTCTTTATCTCCAGAAGAGGAAAAGTTTTACTAGCTAAATTTCTTAGTGTTGGGCTGCTGTAAAAGCAAAGGAGCAAGGGCTGTGTAAAAAGTTATTCTCCTAAACTCTGCAATAATAGTTGGATCATCCTGGAGTTGGTGGTTCGTCTCATAACATAGCAACTATCTGGGTACATATTTGAAAACCAGAAGCCAGGCCTAGTTCTCAGTCCCACTAGACTTACACTCCTTGAAGTCACTGGAGGCAAATGAAATTACACCAGCATAAAAAACTGGTGTAATGGAGTGGAGAATTAGGCCTGTGGACTCTAATTTGTTCTGACAGAGTGAGGCAGAGCTATTTGCTGGATGTTTGTTTCTGAATTGTGGTCTTGATGAAATTTGTCAGGGGCAACAGCCTCTGAAATTCAAGACTTCTTTCTCTTCCATTAACTAATTCTGCAAAGGTAAGAGTAGTGCAGGCTTCAGCAGCTGTGCATTTCTTTACCCAAACAGGATACAGCAACTCTAGTATGACAAGGCAGTTTTGTTTCTAGCCCAATAAAATCTTTGCAACTCTCTTTGCAACTCTCTGTAAAGGCTACCAGGTTCCTCTTGGCCACCAGAGGTGGTGGGGGTAGGGTCCCCAGATCCCGTTTGGGAAATCCTTAGAGATTTGGGGATGGAGCTTGGGAAGGAAAGGGACCTGAGTGGGGTACAAAATGTAGGTTCCATCCTCCAAAGCATTCTTTTTCTCTAAGGGAACTGATCTTTGTAGTCTGGAGATGAGCTGCAATTCCCCAGGTCTCACCTGGAGGCTGCCATCCCTAGCTGAAGGAGACCATGCTGCATGCAAGCCATGTTATGTGACGGAAGAAACCAATCCAATAAGAACTGAAGTGTTACCTTCAAGTCTGAATTTTCACATGGTGTTTAAAGAACTTCCCTGCTTGTTTTCTCAAGGATGACCTCATCAGGAAGTTTTAAGTTCCTTCTAATGTAGTAGTTTTTCTCTGATGCAAAATGAGGTGATAGACTGAAGTTGCAGCATTTGGGGACTGTACCACAATAATGCAGGAGATGTCTTAAATGCTTATATGTGGTGTTGTTTTTTACATCCTTCCAAGTACAGCAATGCTGATTCTGTAAACTTAGGGGGAGGTATTTGTGAGATGCAAGGCCTCTCCTGACAGAACAAGGACTGTACATTAGAGAAGACAGGATATGATTTCGAGGCACTCTAACCTCCTATCCTTCTCCCATTTAAAAAAGTTAGATAGCATTTAATTAACTTTGAGCCAAAAATGTCCCCCGCTCTGCAAATAAGTAAAACAGCACTCTGGGCATCTGCAAAGGGTTCTGTCTTTTCAGCCCATAGGAACCATACACAGCCACTTTCCTGGTATTAAAGGATGAGTTCCTAGGTGTGATAAGTGTCTTGCAGGCAAGTGCAAGTCTGGAATATTCCATTTTGATAATATTCCATTTTGATAATTAAAACATTGATCTTTGCCACTTCCCACCTATTCCAATGTAGATCAGAACCCAGTCCCAAAGCCTTGTGACCTGCAAAATGTCTTCGGAGAAGAACAAAGGTACATGAGTGAAATAAACAAATTTAACAACAAATCTACTACCTGCCATTGCATTTTATGACATGCATGGCCTAGCCCCACAAATTCCCATTTATGTCAGATCCGGCCCGTGTAACAAATTGATTCAACACTCCTGCACTAGAAGGTCAGTAAGGCCTATGTGCAGGGCTGTCTCCCCTGCTAGGCAAACTAGGCGGTGCAATGTGGTTTCCTGCCTTTTATCTTTTTTCAAGGATAATTCTAGAATGCAAAATCTTGACTAGTTTCACATTTGAAGTACCAGAGAAGAGCTCAGATTTTCAGTTAATCAGGATAAAGGGAAGCTGGCAGTGCCAGAGATCAATGCAGTACTAGAAAATATGATCTGGACCATGTGGTTTTTGTAGGCTCATTGTTTGAAGCAGGCAAAGACGAGGCAGAAGGAGCTGGGAACTTTGCCAGCCTTGGAGATTCAAAACGTTAGGACGGGAGGGGGGAGAAAAGCCCAAGGGACTAATTAAAGACCTGGACGGGCTGGTTGTGGTCTGTGGGCCATAAGTTTGACACCCCTGTTCTAGCTGTCCAGAGTAGCCCAAACCTATCAGATCTCAGAAGCTAAAAAGGGTCAGCCCTGGTTAGCATGTGGATGGGAGACAACCAAGAAAGTCCAGGGCTGTTATGCAGAAGTAGGCAATGGCAAACCACCTCTGTTCATCTCTTGCCTTGAAAACCTTACAGGATCACCATTAGTCAGCTGAAAAGTCATGGAAATCAATAAAAAGTTGTACTGCAGAAACTCCACTATAATTGTGTCTATCTTGCATTTTTAAATCATGTGCCAAAAGTTTCAAAATCCCAGGCCTGAACTAAATGAATAAGGGTATTTTAATGCTACCATTGGGGAGAACAAAAGAAAGCACCAAGTAATTTGATTTATTGCTTTTAGAAAGCTGTCACCTACCTAGGTAATTCTGCATGAGCCAACACTGATGTGTCAGCAGACTGAGGCATATGCAATTTCTAAGTGCTGCCAGCACATTTTCACAGCGCATCTTAAAGAAGAAAATAAAAAGAACTGTTTCCCACTAACCTTTTGTGCACCTTTTATCTTGTGCAATTTTTTCTTTCAGGTCAAGAAGGAAAAACATCTACATGAAATACATCTTTCATATTCCCAGGCTTTCTACAATGGGGCTTTGCTCAAATCCCATTATTAAGCAGGAATACTTTTCCATTGCTCCTCTTCAGCTCTAAGGAATAGTGTATTGAGGGTGGGATGGCTTGCAAATGGTACACAGATTACAAGCAGTCATGTGATCTACAGACAGAATTAATAGACCTTGCCTGCCCACCCCTGAATTATTTCTGTGCATGTCCTTGAGTAGAAGCTGTTCTTTTTTTAAAATAAATCTTATTATTGTTCCTGTCAAAGGTAGTAGCTATCTAGACATGGCCATGTGTAGGTCATGTGTGGTTATAGCCTAGGATAGGGAGTTGAAGCCTAGGATTGGCATGGGGGTGGTACATAAACACCTAGTTCCTTTAAATGGAATTAAGTCCTCGGGGCCAGATGAATTGCATCCAAAGGTGCTAAAGAAACTTGCTGATGTAATTTAGGAGCTTCTGTCCATATTTATGAGACTTCTTGAAGAACAGGTGAACTCGTGGGCATTCGATGAAATTGCTGAGCAGACAGGTTAAAACGGATAAAAGGAAGTACTTCTTCACCCAAAGGGTGATTAACATGTGGAATTCACTGCCACAGGAGGTGGTGGCGACCACAAGTATAGCCACCTTCAAGAGGGGTTTAGATAAAAATATGGAGCACAGGTCCATCAGTGGCTATTAGCCACAGTGTGTGTATATATATAAAATTTTTTGCCACTGTGTGACACAGAGTGTTGGACTGGATGGGCCGTTGGCCTGATCCAACATGGCTTCTCTTATGTTCTTATGTGCCAGAAGACTGAAGGTGGGCAAATGTCCCTATTATCAAGGAGAAAAGGGAAGATCCAGGTAACTACTGACCTGTCATCAAACAGTCCTTGAGTATTTAATTGTGATTACTAAGAGCATCATGGGTTCCTCAAGAACAAGTCATGTCAGACCAACCTTGTCTCCTTTTTTGAGAGAGTTACTATCTTATTGGGTCAGGGGAATGCTGTGGACATAGTTAATATTGATTTTAGTAAGACTTTTGATAAAGCTCCGTATGATATTCTTGCTGACAAGTTGGTAAAATTTGGATTTGATCCTGTTACTGTTAGGTGGATTTGTAAGTGGTTGACTGATTGCACCCAAAGAATGCTTGTTAATGGTTCCTCATTCTCTTGGAGAGGAGTGACAAGTAGAGTGCTTTAGGGATCTGTCCTGGACCAGTGTTGTTCAATATTTTTATAAATGATTATAAAGGAATAGAGGGGATGCTCATAGGGTTGCCAGGTCCTCTCATTGCTCTGGTGGAGGGGATTAGGGGTGTGTTTTGGGGATGGTCAGGGACTGCGACACACTGATGTTACCTGGAAGTGATGTCATTGTGTAGGAAATGCTGGGCACAAACCTCTGGGTTTGGAGTGAAACTCTATAGTAAATTCACCCTCAAATCATAGAGTTTTGCTCCCAAACCAGAGCATCTCCACAACAACATTTCTGATGCAAGGACATCACTTCTGGGTGATGTCCTTATGTTGGACACATCACATGGTGACACACAAACACACCCCATTTAGGGGACTGTGGTGGGGAGAAGCCCCTGAAACTGGGGGATCCCCCATTTGGGCCTGTGGACTGGCAACTCAAGATGCTTATTAAATGTTCAGATTATAACTAAATTGAGCGGGATAGTAAATACAGAAGACAGAGTCAAAATGATACAGGATGATCTTGACCAGCTGTAAAACTGGGCTAAAACTAACAAAACGAATTTCAACATAGATAAATGTAAAATTCTACATTTAGGTAGGGAAAATCAAAAGTGATTTGGGGTAGACTTATCTTGGCAGTAGTATATGCAAAAAGGATCTAGGGGTTGCAGGACCGGATCTACCTGTTTTTTGAGGGGGGGGGGGCAAAATTAAAAAATGGCGCCCCCTTATGGGCCATTCTATCTTATGGTCCCATAGAATACAATGGACTTCATATCCAATTTGCCCATCAGCTCTCAGGGCAAGCACCCCCCTCTGCCCCCCCCCCAGATCCGGCCCTGAGGGATTGTAGTGGACCTTACACTGAACATGAGTCAGCAGTGTGACACAGTAGCAAAAAGGGCAAATGCAATTCTGGGCTACATCAACAGAAGTACAATGTCCAGAGCATTTTAGATTTCATTTGGAGTATTGTATTCAGTATTGGACACCACAGTTTAAGAAGGATGTTGACACAATGAATGCGTCCAGAGTAGGAAAACAAAGATGGTGAGAGATCTGGAGACCAGGTCTTATAGGGAAAGGTTGAAAGAGTTGGACATGTTTAGTCTGGAGAGATGGTATGATAATCCTCTTCAAGTATTTGAGAGGCTTTTATACAGATGATGGAGCGAAGTTGTTTTCTGTTACCCCAGAAGTCTGGACCAGAACCAATGGATAAGAACATAAGAGAAGCCATGTTGGATCAGGCCAATAGCCCATCCAGTCCAACACTCTGTGTCACACAGTGGCCAAAAATGTTTTTTTATATATATATACATATATACACACACTGTGGCTAATAGCCACTTATGGACCTCTGCTCCATATTTTTATCTAACCCCCTCTTGAAGCTGGCTATGCTTGTAGCCACTGCCACCTCCTGTGGCAGTGAATTCCACCTGTTAATCACCCTTTGAAGAAGTACCTCCTTTTATCCGTTCTAACCCGACTGCTCAGCAATTTCATTGAATGCCCACAAGTTCTTGTATTGTGAAAAAGGGAGAAAAGTACTTCTTTCTCTACCTTCTCCATCCCATGCATAATCTTGTAAACCTCTATCATGTCACCCCACAGTCGACGTTTCTCCAAGCTAAAGAGCCCCAAGTGTTTTAACCTTTCTTCATAGGGAAAGTGTTCCAAACCTTTAATCATTCTAGTTGGCCTTTTCTGGACTTTTTCCAATGCTATAATATCCTTTTTGAGGTGCAGTGACCAGAATTGCACACAGTATTCCAAATGAGACCGCACCATCGATTTATACAGGGGCATTATGATACTGGCTGATTTGTTTTCAATTCCCTTCCTAAAAATTCCCAGCATGGCGTTGGCCTTTTTTATTGCAATCACAAACTGTCTTGACATTTTCAGTGAGTTATCTACCACGACCCCAAGATCTCTCTCTTGGTCAGTCTCTGCCAGTTCACACCCCATCAACTTGTATTTGTAGCTGGGATTCTTGGCCCCAATGTGCATTACTTTGCACTTGGTCACATTGAACCTCATCTGCCACATTGACGCCCACTCACCCAGCCTCAACAGATCCATTTGGAGTGCCTCACAATCCTCTCTGGTTCTCACCACCCTGAACAATTTAGTGTCATCTGCAAACTTGGCCACTTCACTGCTCACTCCCAACTCCAAATCATTTATAAACAAGTTAAAAAGCATGGGACTCAGTACTGAGCCCTGCGGCACCCCACTGCTTACCATCCTCCACTGCGAAGACTGCCCATTTATACTCACTCTTTGCTTCCTATTAATTAGCCAGTTTTTGATCCACAAGAGGACCTGTCCTTTTACTCCATTAAAATGAAATCAAAAGTTTTCAGCTAAACAATAGGAAACACTTCCTCAGTGGAACAGGCTTCCTTGGGATGTAGTGGGCTCTCCTTCTTTGCAGACTAGATAGTAATCTAAAAGCAATTCTGATTTGTGTGAACTTAGATTGTGAGAGGGAGGCAGGAAGAGCTGAGTCAGTGTTCAACTCTTGTGACCCTTTCTTACATGCCCAAGGTAATCCCATCACCATTTTGGGGTCAGAAAGGAATTTTCTCCAGGCCAGTTCAGGAAGGGATCCTGGAGGTTTTTTGCCTTCCTCTGGGCATAGAGCAGGGGTCACTGGGGTAGTGGGGGAGTTGTTTGTTGTACAGGGGGTTGGACTAGATGACCCTTGAGACCCATTCTAGCTCTGTGTTTCTCTGTTAAACATCCAGCTCACTCTTTGAGGCAGGATTTGGTGTAAGATCATAAACAAGGAGAAACAAGGCCATGGGGAATAATAAAGCTTTCTAACAACTTGATCTTAAAACTTGTCGAGACAAAAGTATTTACGAGCAAAGTGATCAGCAACTGCCCTAATGCAACAGAACATGGAGTTTGCAGGGCTGCTAGTGGTAGTATATGTTATAGTTCAGCTGCTGAAGAATAGGATGCAGAGAAGTTAAGGATCAAATACATTTTATGAAATTATTTTAGAAAGATAAATGAAATCCAAAAATGGGATTTTGAGTATGGTTTTATGTAATGTTTTAATTTTTTTTGCAGGAAGCAAGTTTTTTAAAAAAGTTTTTAAAAAAAGAACATAGTCTTCCATGAAGAACTGAGGAATTCATTGTAAGAGCTCTGTAAGAATTGAAATATATAGGGCCATTTGTAAAATAAACATCCTCTATCATTTTAGGAAGTTTTGCTTTTGTTTTTGCCAACACTAGAGCAGCCAAGATGAAGTGCAGTCTGAAATAAAAGGAGGAATTTCAATGCTGGTTAGAGATAAGCATTTGGAAATTAATGAATAAAAATCTGACCCAATAGCCTGTTTGAAGAATTGTTTTATCATCTTGCAGTTGGATGTAAAAAAAAAATTGACCATTGGAAATCTTTTAAAATGTCCAAATTATAATTTTTGCATCCTACATTGTTTGGTTCTTACAGTCATACAAGGTGGCAGCAGGAGGAGTGAGGGTTGCTGCATTTAATTTATACTCAGAAGAGTTAGCAAGTGTTGTTTGTTAAGAGGATTGTGGCCTTGGAAGTGCTTTCTAGATCTACATTTGCAGACATAGGTTTTGTTTACTTGCTATTCTCTGCTTTGGTGCTGTACCTGCTGTCTGCACAGGTGCAAATATTCTGTTTGCATTCTCTGAGGGCAGGCAATGCAAATAGGGGTGAGGGATGGAAGCAAATTCTTTCCCCTTCCAATAAATGGCAGGTCAAATCTGGGCTTTTGTCCTATAACAAAGAGTAAGCAAACACACACACAAGACTCAAATGGTATAAAAGAAGTTGAAGGACAAGATTCTCTCTCTAAGTATGAAAGAAGAACTTACTTAGGATTTGAGATATGTGTGTAATAGTTAAAACATATATATCAATACACCTACCTAGTCAGGTTCAAGGTCGGACACATATCCCTAATTGCCATTTGTGGAATCTTGAAAAAAGAAAAGAAAAACCTTCTCACATGGCCACTCTCTGCCAGTTCTGCAAAAAAAAGTTTTAGTTGCCTAAAATATGACCCTTTCCTCCATACATCTGAAACTCGGCAGAGAGGATTCATGGGGTGAAAAAAACAATCCCTGAGAGTAATTTGAATTCAGGTGGAGATGGTTTCCAGAAACATGTCTTCATTGAAACAAATTAAAAATAAATCAAACATAACTAAATTAATATATTTCCATAAAGGGCCCACATTAAGTTAAAAGACCTTAAAACTAAAAACAAATACAAAAGTGAAAAAAAATCTGTGCACATCCCTATCATTGGCTGCCTCTGCTGTGTAAAGTCTACAACCCGCCCCCCTTTTCCACATAGAGACTATTGATGCAAAGAATGTATGACCAGGCCTCCTCCTCCTTGACTGCTACGTGGCAGCAGAAAATAGTAACACATTGCAGATCTCACCCAGTCAATCTAGAAAGGGCACAACAGTTATACCATATTGGTAAGGTCAGGGCCAGCACCCATTTGACGAACTTAGGCCATTGTCTAGGGTGCTAGCCCTTAGAGGGTTCCATATTGGGCACCTCCCACATGACTTGTGGAGGCAGGATTGGGGGTGGGTGCCCAAGATGGCAGTCTCTCAGTCACCCCGCCCCCTTTGTTTCCCTGGCACCGCCATCAGCTTCGCTTTTCGCGCCCACCCTCACCCCGTGAGGAGGTGCCAGCAGCACTGCCACAGAGGAGGAGGAGGAGGAAGAGGAGGAGGGAGTGTGAGAGCCAGCCAAGTAAGTGCCTGAGCACATTCGGGAGCTGAGTGCAACCCTCTCTCTCTTGCCCCCTGCTTCCTCCCCATTGGTCGCCCTCTTTCTCCTCCTCCTCTTGTGTAACTGGGCCCACTGGCAGAGGCAGCTCATGTTTGCTCCTCTCACATGCTGCAGCTCTGCTGAGGCCAGATTGCAGGCCACCTTTTTCCTTGTTCCTCCCTCCATTTGTGTATTTACTGGTTCTTTTCCTCCTCAGCCCTGACTCCTTCGGTTAGATGCAGCTGCTCTGGAAGCTGCCATTTCTCCATGCAAGGCAGGGGAGGAAGGGCATGGCCGGGGCGGCAGAGCAGGAAGTTGGGGAGAGGGGCTGGTGGGGGGCTGGCAGCTGGGGAGGAGGCTGGTGGAGTGGGGGGGCTCACCTAGGGTGCCAAAAGCCTGACACCGGCCCTGGGTAAAGTTGCCAACTGACCAGGAGAAAAATTAAATGTCCCTTTAATAGACACTAACTATGTGGAAATGGCAGTTGAAATTTTTCATAGCATGCTGGAAAACAACATCCTCTTAAACCTGTATTGAAGGGACTGGACATTTTTTTCCAGATCAGTTGAATGCCAACCCTACAGAACAACATTCTGCTGTTGTTGGGCAGTTTGCTTTATTTCTTCTTTAGGAATAAGCCAAATCTCATCCCATTTTAATTTTTTTTAATGTCTATATGCAGCCTATCACCCCACCATGTATACTTCATTGATTGTAGCAATCAATCACAGTAAGCAGTGTGGTGCTGCAGGGCTCAGTACTGGGTCCCATGCTCTTTAACTTGTTCATTAATGATTTGGAGTTGGGAGTGAGCAGTGAAGTGGCCAAGTTTGCAGATGACACTAAATTGTTCAGGGTGGTGAGAACCAGAGAGAATTGTGAGGCACTCCAAAGGGATCTGTTGAGGCTGGGTGAGTGGGTATCAATGTGGCAGATGAGGTTCAATGTGGCCAAGTGCAAAGTAATGCACATTGGGGCCAAGAATCCCAGCTACAAATACAAGTTGATGGGGTGTGAACTGGCAGAGACTGACCAAGAGAGAGATCTTGGGGTCGTGGTAGATAACTCACTGAAAATGTCAAGACAGTTTGTGATTGCAATAAAAAAGGCCAACACCATGCTGGGAATTATTAGGAAGGGAATTGATAACAAATCAGCCAGTATCATAATGCCCCTGTATAAATCGATGGTGCGGTCTCATTTGGAGTACTGTGTGCAGTTCTGGTCGCAGCACCTCAAAAAGGATATTATAGCATTGGAGAAAGTCCAGAAAAGGGCAACTAGAATGATTAAAGGGTTGGAACACTTTCCCTATGAAGCTTTAGCTTGGAGAAATGTCACCTGCGGGGTGACATGATAGAGGTTTACAAGATAATGCATGGGATGGAGAAAGTAGAGAAAGAAGTACTTTTCTCCCTTTCTCACAATACAAGAACTCGTGGGCATTCGATGAAATTGCTGAGCAGTCAGGTTAAAACGGATAAAAGGAAGTACTTCTTCACCCAAAAGGTGATTAACATGTGGAATTCACTGCCACAGGAGGTGGTGGCGGCTACAAGCATAGCCAGCTTCAAGAGGGGATTGGATAAAAATATGGAGCAGAGGTCCATCAGTGGCTATTAGCCACAGTGTGTGTGTGTGTGTGTGTATATATATAAAAAAATTTTGGCCACTGTGTGACACAGAGTGTTGGACTGGATGGGCCGTTGGCCTGATCCAACATGGCTTCTCTTATGTTCTTATGTAGTGGGATTTACTACCAAACTAATATGCACACAGTGAAGTTCTATGCAGAGTTGCTTCATTCTAGATCAATTGCTTTCAATGAGCTTAAGACTGGACTAATTCTGTACAAGACTGTCCTCATAGAGTTGCAGCTGCATAAAGCCACTGTGCATGGAAGAGTTTCTCTCCCACATGTGCCTGGAGACATCTCTGCGGGCATCTAGAGGCCTGAATAAGCAAACATATTAGTCATGCAGTGGATCATACCACCATAATTTTTGTTTAAAAAAAATCAGAGCAAGCTTATGTATCCTTCATGTGAGTCAAAAGGAAAACTTGCTGAATCCAAACCAAATAGGGGGAAACGCACATTTGATGGAACATCTTAAGCATTGCATCAAAAGGCAGAAGCAAAGGAAATATACAGACTTAGCAAATGGAAGCAATTTACAGTATAAAAAAGAAAAGGTGACATTGTTCTTTGATGAAATTGCACACAACTCGTTAAATTAATATCGAGGACTAGATGAATTTCCTGCTCTACTGCAAGTAACTTAAATACATTTTCTCTCTCTTTTTGTTGCTTTGTTATTTAAGAAATCACACATGGGAGAAGAGAAGAAAATCAAAGCAACACAAATAAGGCAGAAGGATACAATCATCCTGAAAATTCTTATTCTGAAATGAAAGACATATTTAACAAGTTGATTAACCATTTGTCTTCCTTCCCAAACCCATTCCTAAGGCAAATTAGAGGATGAGAGAGTGCATTGGTCACGGCTTCCTAGCAAGGTTGGGGCTGATTCTCAGGCAAAGATATCCTCACAATTCATGCAGCCTCTTTCAGTTGTGAAGAATTCATTATTTACCACCCTCCCCCCAGTCTCTTTGCAAGGGGAGGGGATGGTGATGGTAATTAATTTCCCACTTGCTATCAGAGAAATGATACATACATGCTGTCCTTAAAGCTGACGTGGTTCTATATGTAACCACAAACTGCTCTGTGATAAGCTGTACTAAGTGTCATAATGGTTTATCTGAAGGTGGATCTTACACATGCAAACCCAACACTCTGTCCACTGTATGCCTCTGTTCCGTAAGCATTAAGCAATGATTTGTTCACTATTTCTTTACTGATCAATCACAGATTGAAGCACAAAATGTTTAGTGTGGGTGGTGTCACTTTGCTTGGTGAACATCCCTTGGTTTAAAGGTAATGGCTGTCACTCCAGATGACTATGTACACAGCTGGGCCCCATTGTCTGATGTGGGTGACAAAGAATTGTGAAGGTTCTGTTACTGTCAGTGAGAAAACTCCAGCTGCATGGTAGGCTTCCCTTGTTACATGACAGGCAGTGTGTTAAGGAACATTTCCTCAACAATACATTATTGCTTGAGAGACAGTTAACTAGACAGCTAAGTCTGTGCAAAACTTTAGAAAAGCAGTGAAACAAATTTTCAGAAAAGAAGCACCATTTTTAGAACCTTTTCAAGAAATGGTATAGATCTATGTCACTATAACCTAAACACAGAGTTTGCGGACCTGAAATATTGCCAGTCATTGCCCCAACCCAGAGACTTACATGCCTAGGGATATCTACAGAGCATCTCAGTGCTTAAAGGGTCTTTCATCTGTTAAAAAGGAAATATACAGACTTAGCAAATGGAAGCAATTTACAGTATAAAAAAGAAAAGGTGACATTGTTCTTTGATGAAATTGCACACAACTCGTTAAATTAATATCGAGGACTAGATGAATTTCCTGCTCTACTGCAAGTAACTTAAAGGGTCTTTCATCTGTTAAAAAGAAGGTTGTCGATCCACATCTATGAAGGAATGTGCCCCAGAAGTCCTGTGCATGCATCAGAACAGTGGTATCCAGAACTACCAGTATGCAGGGCACACATACAATGCTGAGTGCTTGTAGCCATTTTCAGATTTTGTTTTCTCTGCACACATATTAATTACATGAGTTCATAAATCTAAATATGAAGCAATCCTTAGAAGAGTTTGTTTAGGCTGCCCCCCCCCCCAACAATGTGTTTGATTTCCAGGTTAGAGATGAGTCATCTCAGGACTCCAGATGAGTTAAACAAATCCATACATTCCAAGAGTGATTCATGGGCAGTGGTTTCATTTGCATAAGGCTCAGCCCTTGGGTGGTAAAAAGGATCAGAGAAGTTGTGTTCTACTTCATTTTCCCCAGCCTCCTGAATCTGTACACAATAAAAATCATATTGAAGCAAACAGTGAATGGTATGATAAACTTTACCATATGCATGCAGTTTAATTATCTGGCATCCTCAGAGCGATGTAGCCATTAGAACAGAATGAGAGAGAGAAAAGAAGGAAGACCCTATTACATATTGAACTTTCTGTTCTTAAGTTATTGTTTTCTGTTTAAATCAGGTAGTCCACGAAACACAAAAACCCTTTCTTTCCATGCGGCTCAAGCCATATGGAAATAAGAGTGTCCTTATGCGAGCTACATAAGAAAGTAATTTTGAGTGACAGTTAATGGCCATTCACACTCTAGTGGTGTGATAATGGTAGGCTAAAAAGGTAAAAGGTGTGCAATCACCAGTCATTTCCGACTCTGGGGTGATGTCGCATCATGACGTTTTCACGGCAGACTTTTTTAATGGGATGGTTTGCCACTGCCTTCCCCAGTGATGTACACTCCCCCCCCCCCAGCAAGCTGGGTACTCATTTTACCGACCTTGGAAGGATGGAAGGCTGAGTCAACCTTGAGCTGGCTAGGCTACCTAAACCCAGCTTCCACCGGGATCAAACTCAGGTTGTGAACAGAGAGCTTAGACTGCAGTACTGCAGCTTTACCACTCTGCGCCACGAGTCAGAGGTTGTCTTAGCCAATGGGCAACAGGAGCTACTGCCCTTTGATTCATGCTGAAGAAGACACCTGATCACCCATCGCTCCATCCCCTAACACAGGGGGAACAAGAAAGAAAACAGCAAACTCCTGCCACTGTCAGTTACATCCAGCTTTCTTGGGTCTGGGTCACTCACTTACACCCACTCTGTCTCTGTCTCTTTTAAACATGTTATCCTTCTAATGCATAACTGCTTGCAAGACATTTATCTCCAGGGTAGTATATACACTGAAACCCAGAATACATTTTTATAAAGGGTAAGATGTGGTGACTGCATCCAAACATTGTTCTAATACTGCTCCCATAGGCAACAACTTAAAGGAGAATCCTGATGGATACCGTGGAGTGGGGTGGATCTTGGAAAGCATAGTTACTTTTTGAGAGGAAAAAAATGAAGTTTTCCTGGACAAGGAAGTCTCAGTCTTCAATTTTGTTCTTCCATACTGGCAGAGCTACAATTTATTCCAGCCCCGCCCCCCCTAATCTCTCTTATGCTTTGCCAGGTTGAAATGTGATGGTATATTATTTGAACCCCCCCCCCCCCACCTTGACGAACAAACAGAAGCTAAATAGTCTGCCAGGATTCTCTCTCCTTTATCTGTGCCTAGCCAAGCATGGCCTTTTATTTCACTGTCCACATTTACCTTTGTACTTTCCGCTTCTTGTATATCTACATTTCCCTGGGCCTTTCTGGGCATATCAATGAAGTATTTGTAAGTAGCATCAAGCTGGATTGGAAAGCTAGCCTTATCTAAACACTGTGATGTTTCCACTGCTCCTTGTCAACAGGTGGGGTGCCCCATCAGTCCTCACATGACCACCCCTTTCTTCTCATCTGGCAGGAGAAAGTGAGAGAGCAGGAATTCATTCCAAATTTACTCCTCTCAGAGGCACAAGTGTTTACTTGAATTTATTCCACTGGGTAGGGATTTCACTCCATTTATTCCACTGGGCAGGGACTGCACATTAATAGCCTTCAGCTAACTGGTTTCCTTTAAAGAAAACTGAATGTATACTGGATCTAGACTACATGTTACAATTCTACTGCAGTAAGTAGAAGTCACACCTGCTTAAGCTGGAACACTGGTTTCTTGCATCACTGCTACAGATAATAACATTGTGATAGTTAGTGATCAGCACCACACCCATCTTTGACGTCTCCAACCTGATATACTGGATATGGCCCTTTAGAACTGGAGTCAGGTTTGTGATATGAAAGGCAGACACTGAGGCTGATACCTGAGCTATTCAGCCAGTCCCCATACACTGATTCTAGGTAGAGTGATGTAAGTTTCCTCCTCCTTCAGATCTCTGTTACAGATCCAGCCACTCTACAGATTCTTGTGACTCTTCATAGTCGAGGAAATGAAGCACTAAATGTGCTTCCACATTGTGACCAGTGTCCCTTTAAGCTGAGACAGTGTAAGCTAGCTCACAGTGTTTTTTCCTCAAGCTCACACATTTTTGTCTTAGCTCAGGAAGGGTGGCCCCAGAGCAAACTAATTTATGCAATAGTCACATCCTTCACTCACAACTTAAATGCCAGTAGCTTACAATTTTTGCTCACAAGACTCCACAGCTTAGAGGGAGCATTGATGGTGACTATTTTAAAATTTTATTTGTACCCTACTCCTTCCACCAGTGGGGACCCAAAGTGGCTTGCAACATTTTTCCCTTTTCCATTTTGTATGCTCACAACAATCCTGTGAGTAGGGTTGCCAGGTCCTCTCGTTGACCCAGAAGTTCCTTCTTTCCTTCCTTCCTTTTCTCAAATATTCATGTCTTGCAGCTCTCAAATATTTCATGTTTATTCTATGTGGCTCTTATGTTCGAATCAAAGAGTTGGAAGGGACTCCCTGGGTCATCCAACCCAACTCCCCACACAATGCAGGGAACTCACAAATACCACCACCCCCAAAAAAATTCACAGGAACTTCATTGTTGTCAGATGGCCATCTAGCCTCTGTTTAAAAACCTCCAAGGAAGGAGAGCCCACCACCTCCTGAGGAAGCCTGTTCCACTGAGGAACCGCTCTAACAGTCAGGAAGTTCTTCCTAATGTTGAGCCGGAAACTCTTCTGATTTAATTTCAACCCATTGGCTCTAGTCCTACCTTCTGGGGCCACAGAAAACAATTCCATACCATCCTCTATATGACAGCCTTTCAAGTACTTGAAGATGGTGATCATATCACAGCGGCATCTGGATTGAGGCGGCGTGGCGGTGCTGATGTTGTTAGATCTGTCGGCCGCGTTCGACATGGTTGACCATCGGCTACTGGCCCGCCGGCTTGCCGACACAGGGATTAGGGGGTCGGCCTTACAGTGGCTTTCCTCCTTCCTTGATGGGCGGGGACAAAGGGTGGCAATTGGGGGAGAGCTGTCCCAGAGGCACCCACTAGTGTGTGGGGTGCCACAGGGTGCAGTTCTCTCCCCGATGTTATTTAACATCTACATGCGCCCCCTTGCCCAGATTGCCCGGAGGTTTGGGCTTGGGTGTCACCAATATGCAGATGACACCCAGCTCTATCTGCTAATGGACGGCCGGCCTGGCTGCGTCACGGAGAACCTGGACTTAGCATAACAGGCTGTGGCAGGTTGGCTCAGGCTGAGTGGGTTGAAGTTGAATCCAACGAAGACAGAGGTCCTTTGCTTGGGCCGTGGTGCCCTGGGGGGGGGGAAATCCCCCTTCCGGCTTTTGATGGTGTACCGCTGAAAGTGGCCCATAGAGTCAGGAGCTTGGGGGTTCTTCTGGAGCCTTCATTGTCAATGGAGGCACAGATAGCGGCCACTGCCAAGTCCGCGTTTTTTCATCTTCGACGGGCGAAGCAGTTGGCCCCCTTCCTTGGGCACCAGGACTTAGCAACGGTGATCCATGCTACGGTCACCTCGAGACTGGATTACTGTAACGCCCTCTACATGGGGCTGCCCCTGTGCCGAACTCGGCGGCTGCAGCTGGTGCAGAACGCAGCGGCTAGGCTGTTGCTGGGGCTCCCAAGATGGGAGCACGTACAGCCGGGGCTGCGCGGACTGCACTGGCTGCTGGTGGCGTACCGAGTTCGTTACAAGGTGCTGGTTATTACCTTTAAAGCCCTATATGGCCGAGGACCTGTCTACTTGAGGGACCGTCTCTCCCCGCATGAACCCCAGAGAGCGCTGAGGTCAGCTGGAAAGAACCAGCTGAATATCCCTGGGCCAAGGGAGGCCAGATTGAAGTCCACCCGGGATCGGGCCTTCTCTGTAGCGGCCCCCCTACTGTGGAACCAACTCCCGGAGGAGGTACGGGCCCTGCGATGCTTAGATCAATTCCGCAGGGCCTGTAAGACCCACCTCTTTAAAACAGCCTTCACATAAAACCGAGCCAAGAAAGTCCTGTTGGATATGTTCTATGTTTTATGTTTTAATCACTGGATTTTATGAAAGATCTTGATTATAGCACCATAATCTTAAGTCTAATGTAATTTTAATGATTTTAAGGATGATTTTATAACTGAAATTGTATATGAATTTATAATTGATTGCACATGGTTTTATTGTATACTGTATTTACATGTTGTGAGCCGCCCTGAGCCTTCTTGCGGGGAGGGCGGGATACAAATAAAAAGTTGTTATTATTATTATTATTATTATTATTATTATTATTATTATTATTATTATTATTATTATTATTATTATTATTATTATTCTCAGGCGCCTCCTCTCCAGGCTAAACATGCCCAGCTCCTTCAACCTTTCTTCATAGGACTTGGTCTGCAGACCCCTCACCATCTTCGTTGCCCTCCTCTGGACCTGTTCCAGCTTGTCTATATCCTTCTTAAACTGAACACAATTCTCCAGGTGAGGTCTTACCAGAGCAGAGTAAAGTAATACCATCACTTCACGTGATCTGGACACTATACTTCTGTTGATACAGCCCAAAATTGCATTTGCTTTTTTGCCACCACATCACTCTGTAGTGTGAACATGTGACTCATGTTCAACATATTATCCACTAGATCCTTTTCACACATACTACTGCTAAGACAAGTCTCCCCCATCCAATAACCATGCATTGTATTTTTCCTACCTAAATGCAGAACTTTACATTTATCCTTGTTAAAATTCATTTTATTGGTTTTAGCCCAGTTTTCCAGTGTTAAGCCCAGTGTTAAACAAGTTTGGCTACCCCTGTGCCAACTACCACACAGTTCTGGCACCCAGTTTATCAACTGGAGAACACTGCTATTATACTACTGGGATTGTCATTTTAATTCAGATTACAGATGAACAAGCAAGCAGCACCACAGAAAGTATTAGACATGGAAATTATAACTAGTTAATGGAGAACCTTATAAAAGAAGTATAACAGCTGAGGTACAAACCACCAGAAAAGAGGGAATAGCAGTTGTGAGTGAATTTCCACAACCAAGAAGATTCAGTGGTAGTCCTTACTTTCATATCCTGTGAGATCTAGGGTTGCCAACTTTGTGTTGGAAAATTCCTGGAGATTTTGGGGTTGGAGCCTGAGAAGGAGAAGAACTTTAGCAGGGTATAAAGTCCTCATCTCTCAAGGCCACTACCTTCCAAAGACAGTCTACATTCCAAAGGAACCTTTTTCTCCAGAGTAGCTGATCTCTATAATCTGGACTGCAGTTGTAATTCCAGGAGATCTCCAGACTCTATCTGGAGACTAGCAGCCCTAAACATTGCATGGAAATACTCACCCAAGGGAAACAAAACAAAAGTGAATGTGACTGAATTCCCACTATTAGCCCTTTCTTTGTATAGCTGAAGACTGATGAACACAGGAAGAAAGGGGGAGAGTGAGCACAGCTGATATTCCCTGGTGTGTTTGATTATCTGATCCACAGAATCATAAATGGCTCACCATAAAGGCTAGCCAATTTTTCAGATGCAAATATAGAATATACCAGCAACCCTCAATCTTCAGGATATAAACAGGGACTTCGGGAGCTTCTAGCATAGTCAGGTCTTGGTCTGGCTAAAGGATTAGAGGCAAGTGTTCATCAATTTTGTCATATTTGGAATTGCTAATGCTGATTTCACCTTTGCCCTTTTCCATACTACTTGAAAGCTAAAGCTGTTAGTGACTGGATCATTAAGGTGATGGTGATCTCATTAGAATAAACCTGTTTTTACTTTGCAAGGCAAATGATGCATTGAAAAAAAGATACCTTTGCCTCACTTGTATGTCAAGCAGTGGCTAATGTTCACAATAAAAGCCATTTTAAGTTAAAGCTGTGTGTTATAAATTCATTCAACAGAAGTTAACCCCAACCATAGAAATATTCTGAACTTTAAAACGACTTTAAAAAAAGATTGTGTCTTCATTTTATTTGTCTTAACAATAATGAATTCGTTTCACACTCTTAAGATGTGTAGGTGGGCCTTTTTTATTGCAAGTGTGGAAAAAGGAGATAAGATTTGAGGAGAGCTCCCTCAAGTGCTAGTAGAAGGAATCACAACTGTAAATGATTAATTCTAGCTTATTCAGTTAGGTTTTTGTTTCCATCAGTTTCAGTGGGAAACATTTTATCTTTATCACTTCCTTGTTCTCTCCCCATTTGGGATGGAATTTTCTGCGATAGGTGACCTTTATTCTTCCCTCACTCCACATCACTTTTCAGACTAATAGAAGGAAATGTCTCCATTTATAGGCAATAAAAACATCTCACTTGCAGAGTAAGTACAAGTGGGTGTTTAGCAACACATGTAAGTAAATTGGGAGCACAGCTAAGCTTGATTTTTGGAAGAAACAGATCAAAATAATGTGACACGATTGCCCTTCTCGTCTTCCATCATTTTGAGAAAGAGGAAAATGACCGCGTTTCAGAGAATATTCCTTTGAACTGCATTGGCCTATTTAGTATGTTTGTTGAAGAGGCTGCACAAGGAGGGAATCTGTGTGATTGCTTTGTTAAACTTTCCAGATTGATAGCAATACACATCTGATTTTATGCAGAGGCCCACAGTGCTACCATTTGCCTTCTGTTCATGCACCATCACATGGATATATGATACAAGGTTAAATGGAGCTAAATGCAAATATTTTGCTTTCTCCTGGATCTCAGAACAATGAAGTACAATCAAATAGGAATATTTTTTAAATATGGCATTTAAAGAATATCTAAAAGTGCATACAAAGCATATGTACTGGAGAACTGAGTCTTAAGTTACAGTTACCTATGCATCTGTTTCAAGTGTATATACAGCTGGGCACAAAAACACATCCAATATGCCTACAAAAGGGCAAGACTTTTCTAATTCCAAATAAATGGATGATTAGTCCCATTCAGATAGCTTTTATATGTTTATAGTAGCTGGTAGTGACTACTAAATCAAGCCCCATAAACGCACAGAGAGTGTATCTTGCTACTCTGAATGGAATGAAAAAACACTGGGGAAATGTTAATTTTTCACAGCCAATGGTGCAGAAACTTCCGCTCTGAGAGTAGTTGGTGTTTGCTGCATTTGGGCCACTACGTATCACTTATGTGTATGTGTAACACATGTTAATAGGTATGGCTTGCTGTGCAGGAACATCAGGTATGATTTCATGGAGCCACAAATAGACATGAGTGATAAGTAATTCCATTTTTGTCACTGTGAAGCTATTCTTGCATAGAATCAATTTGCTAGAATGCTTCTTATGATGTGTGAATGATTAAACTCACAGTCATCTAGCAGAAACATAATACTTGGCTGCAGTAGTAATTCACAACTTATTTATAAAACTGTCACCTTTTCAGAAGGCAGCTTCAGGATTTGTGTGTTTATTCAGTGCAAAAGGAAAGGAGAATTTCAGTAGAGCCACCAACATCTCTGATGGCCTGCAAACATGCAACTGTATCAGATGAGAGCATGAAGTCAGAGAGAAGAGAAGCAGGTGACATTGCTTGAGGCCTTGTAGTACAAACTGATTGGAAAGGTGGGAGAGAATACAGTCCGGTCAGGCTGAGTGGGTTTGCTGGGAACCGATAACCACAATAGTGTGGAAGGCCATGCTGGAAAACAAAGCTGGCAGAAAACAGTGCAGGTCACCTTGGTCAGGTCAACTGGGTGTTTCAATGGAGTTCAGGCATCTCAGTGGTGCTGCTATGATGCCGATTTGCGGTCCTGTTTCAGTGCCATAGCATTAACAATAGAACATTGAAGGGGAAAAAATCTCCAAGGAAGATTGTGCATGTGGTGAAAAGGGGCAGGAGGAGAGGGGAAGCAGCAAAGCAGGAAGTACTAGTAGGCATTTCATACAGCCCACCATAGCGATTCAGAAATAGAAGAAGGGATTGAAAACAGGAAGAAAGCAGTTTACATCAACAACACCTCAGGCACACTTCACCAATTAGAAATAACTGGGAATTGTATTAAAAGGTAAATAAATTCCACTAGCAGTCAGTTACTAAACGGGTCTGTCTGAAATGACCGGGGGCGGGGGATACAAACCAGTTACTGAAACAGAATAGATAGGCAATCTGAAAGGGGTCATAGTGCTGTCCCTAAGCAAAGTTACACCCTTCTAAACCCATTTACTTCAATGGATTTAGAAAGGTGTAACTTTGCTGAGGACTGCACTGGCATGTGAGCAGTTAGCATATTCTCATTATGAACAAACAGTGCTGTTGCTTAAGTAAAGGATATAAATTAAAACCAGTGAGTTGGATCTAAATTAATGGTTCCATGGGTGCAAACATTTCTGCTCATGAAGTGTGATTTTTCTGCCTGTCCCCTGCTGCAGCAGCCCAAAATTGCCCCCCATCCTAATCCTGGGCTCACCTCAACCACAAGAACAGGACAGGGAGGCATTTCAGGCTGTTGCAGGAGGGGAAAGATGGGGAAATTTTTTTTGGGGGGGGGATCCTTGTACTGGTGAAAATGTCTGGGCTGATTACAAAGAAGTGTAGTTAGACAAACATTCTAAAAGGATATCTCAAGGTGTGAAGGTGAGTCTTAGAAGAATGGTCAATGAAAGAGGAGCCTATTCTTTGTCATCCTGTGTTTGCAGTTCTCAGCCATTGTAGAAGCATGGATAGATTTTAGCCCTAAAATTTTCACAGTAGCCTTGAAGTCCCATTGGACCTATAGGTCTCCCACTGGCTAAGTTGCCTGTCACATTGCTTTGCAGAGGAGAGAAAGAAAGCCTTCCCTTGACAGGCTGAGGGACAGAGGAGGGAAAGAGCCAAAGAGGAAGTCTTCCCATGATTGGCTTAGGGCGGGAGGAGAAGGAAAGGCTTTCTCTCAATTGGCTGAAGACTCCTTCCTATCCTCCTCTGGGAAAGAAACACACAGTGACTGTGGGTGGGGAATGGTGTCCTGTCGTAGTAGGCCAGATACAGAGACAGAGAGATAGGGAAGGAAGGTAAGAGATGGAGAGAGACTGAAGTCAATGTTATCACAGAGAGAGTGTGTTGTTCTGAAAGGTATTGCTAAAGGCCTCTGAGAGAGAACTCATTGGGGCCAGTCCTGACTAGGGCTACCAGTTCCAGGTTTGTGGGAAATCCCTAGAGATTCTGCGGTGGAGTTTGAGGAGGGCATATGAGTTAAGGCTTTAGAGTGGGGCCTGCCAGACTGAGGTTTTTGTTGTGGAAGCTGACTGTGTGATTTCAGACCAGTCTGACTTCCAGCCTCACCTACCTCACAGGGTTGTGGTGTAGATCAAAGGGGGGAGAGGAGATTGAGGTAAGCTTCTTTGTCCCCTCCTGCCACTGTGGAGAAAGACTGTCCTTTTCCTATACAGAGGCTGCAGGGAGAGGGGGGCAATGGGCACATAAAGGGAAGGAGATAGGGCTGCCAACTTCAGGTTAGAAAATTCCTGGAGATTTAAGGGGTAGAGCCTGGATAAGGTGGGGCTTGAGGCGAGGTGGGACCTCAGACAGGTACAATGCTATACACGCCTCCATTTCCTCCTGGATGACCACAGTTGTCAATTTCCAGGTGAGGGTTGGAGATCACTCAGAATTACAACTGCTCTTCAGATGGCAGAGATCAGCTCCCCTTGAGGTGTGGGGGGGAATGAATGCCTTCACTTGGATGGGTGGGAAGCCAGCAAGAGTGAGGGGGCACTAACCCAAAGCCACTTTCTAGAGCCCATTATATTTTTCTCCATTACAGGCCTTATCCCTAGTATCCACATAATTCTGAATGAATCAGCTGCCTTATTTCACATCAAATAAAGTTATGCCAAAACAGATGTTCTTTTTTAGGGGGAGGGAATACTGTTCACTAAAGAACTGGTTGAAAACCACCCATCTTATTTGAATATGAACGTAATACTGTTCTAATTGTGTAAGTACTGAATTGATTCAACTTGTCAAAGTCAGCTAATATTCTGCAGGAAACTAGCCCTGTCTTCCATCAAAATGTTCAAAGTTCCCACAGGACAATGGCACTTGAAAGCTTGTCTTTGAAACTGCAGGAATGGAGGGGTGGAGGGCAGACCTTGTAAATATTCATGCACATTCACAAAGAGAGACTTGTCCAGATGCTGAGGAGCAAGAAGTAAAGGCTTTTGAAAAGATTTATCCAGGGAACAAAAACCTCCGATCCTTGTTAGGGTACCCTGGGATTTCCCTCCATTTTCCAAAATGATTTCTTCAACAGATGGAGCCTTCCTTATGCAACTGCAGGGAATCATTTCTAATAGAATGCCACAGATTACCACAGAGCCACAGCAATTAGTGGTTTGAATGTACCGAGTATCATATAAAGCACCTAATAATACCAGTAATACTATGAATATGATTCAGCCAATGTTAAGTACTTTCAAGTCTTACAACAAATACTGGAACTTTAAAGTACATAGCTATGGTTTTAGTTCATAACTGCTGATTTTTTAAAAGTGATTTCCATGCTCCTGCTGATGTATTTTGAAGCATTTCCCTTTTGTCATTGTGAGTTTGTTGCAATTTGGGTTGATGGAATGCTTCAAATGTACTCCATTCAGTTATTCAGTTCTAGTTGTGATTAAAATGTTCTTTTTCCAATTGA
This sequence comes from Heteronotia binoei, assembly GCF_032191835.1. Lineage (NCBI taxonomy): Eukaryota > Metazoa > Chordata > Lepidosauria > Squamata > Gekkonidae > Heteronotia > Heteronotia binoei. The sequence goes on from NW_026799990.1 coordinate 554,079, forward strand.
TGCCAACTGAAGGCCTGTGGGACACACTGCCCCCCCCCCTCAAAACATTTCCCCCTTGCTCACTGCCAAATTTTAATTAGAGTTTCCATACTGGATCAGAGCAAAGGCACATTTAGTCCAACACTGTATTTCAGCACTAAGATGACTAACAGGATCTAGAGGCTCTTGTTTGCCCCTTACCAGATGATAAGTGGTATGTGAAAATATTGCCCACAATTTTCATTTATAAGGAAAATAAAACTGCTTTGAAAAGTTTTGAAAGATAAAAATACTCCATATTCCTATTTTACATCTCTCTTTAGAGATTTATATGAAATGTCTCAGCCGATGTTTACTTGAAAGATTTTATTGCAGAGCTTGGCAAAACTGGACAGCTTGTGCTGTGAAGAAAAATATACTTCTGAAGCTTGTACCACTGCTTGCAAAATGGCTTGTTAGAATGTAGCATTTACATCCAGGTTACAAAATAATCCTCCTACCTTAATGCTTCCTTTATACTGCATATAAGTAACAGTACATAGGATCAGTTATAAGACATCCCTTGGTTTAGTTCTAGGACCATTCCAGCCCCCTCATTAATCCACCTATAGTCCTATATTTAACAGTGTGGATTGATACAAAAAGTGACATGTGAATGGTTGTTTAGACAATTTTAATTTTAGACAATTTTAAAAGCAAAGTGGATTTCTGAGTTTATAAAAAGGAATATTTAGCTTTACAATCAAGTTATTTGAACAGTAAACTATTTAGTCTAGTTTACAATCTGATGGTTGCACAAGTAACAGATAATACTGTGCTTCCAGCCAATTTGGCTACAAATTAGATCATGGGAGAATGATAACATCCTAAAATGAGCTACCTTATACTAAGATGGATTTTGTAGTATAATATTGCTTGCCCTAACTGGTAGCACAGGTAGTGAACTGGCTGGAGTATTGGCCTAGAAGGTCCCAGGTTCCCCACCCTGTGATGGAAGCTTGCTGAGTGATTTTGGACCAGTTACACACTTTCAGCCTAACCTACCCCACAGGGATGTTGTAAGGAGAAAACTGAGGACAGAAGAATCATGTAAGCTGCTTTGGGTCCCTGTTGGGAGAGAGAGGGTGTAAATTAAGTAAATAAAACAGAAACTCTCCATGGTTTCAGGTCTGGTTTACAGCTGTAACATAATGAGGTAGAAGAGTCATGAGAAGGTGGAATGGGCTGTACCACTTTAAACTGCAGGTAGGAAGAACAATATTTTATTTTTTTCCTGGGTTACAACTCCCTGCAAATGAAAACCATCACTGAGAATGTCTTAAGCATGGTGTGCCAATTCTTCTTTTACAGAGAATTATGAAGACAGAGGACCTCTGAAAAAAGCAATCCCTCACCTCTAGCATCACGAGGTACAGTCCTTTCTACCACATCAGTACTTTGCCTACTGAAGGCTTCTTGGCTGTCCTCAGGCTTAGTAATGGACTACTTTAGCCAACTCTCCCAGGGTGAGGTTGACAGGAAATTGGGTGCTGTGTCCTGTATCCGTGTTTGTCATGGCTGGTGAAAGCCAGCAATGACAGGATACAGATTCCCTTGGCAGATATTGTCAGCTTGTCTCTCAGTTCTGGAACTTTCCAAGGGACTTTAAAGGAGGCAAGGGTGAGGCTGCTCTTAAATTATCTCTGGATCCAACTGATCCAGCCAGCTACTGCCCAGTTTTGAATATTTCATTCCTGGGTAAAGTAGTTGAGCGAGCAGCTGTGGAACACCACGAAGGCACACCCCCCCCCCCCAGCCAAATCACCAACAACTCTGGTGGCTCCAGTGCAGCTGACTTTACCCACTACAGCTTCTCCCATCACCACTCCCTCATCACAGCTTTTAGCTGCTGCTGGACTAGCTTTCTCCCCTCCTGGGCCTGCTATGACTTCCCTCCCCCATTGACACCACTGCTTTTGCCTCTGGGCCCTGCTTCCTCTACCCCGCACCCCATCAGCATTGCTGTTGTCGGATCTGATCACAGTCAGAGAAGGGGATTCTTGACATCACTTACCTTTATTTCCCTCCACTGCTGCCACTGGACTAATTTACTTTTCAGAGGATTTAGCCCCCCTGAGTTTGCAGAAACCTCTTATTAGCCTCCACGTGGCCCTGATCTACAGATTTAGTTATGTGCAGAAGGGGGACACTGTTAGCTAATAGTATATAGATTCTGTTCTGGTATGGTGGAGTGGACAGAATATAGGACTAGAACCTGGGATGACCAGGTTCCAATCCCCTACTCCACCAGGTGACCTTGAGCCAATTACAATTGCTCAGCCTGGCCTACCATCATAGGGGGGTGGTTGTAAGAATTAAATGGAAGAGGGGCAACTAGGTGAAAAGCTGCTTTGAGTGACTGATCAAGCAGACAAATACAATAAATTAAAAATAAACATGTCTAGACCAAACCTCAGAGATCTTTCCAGGCTCTGTTATTTTTTAGTCAAGGAATATAATCTGAGACCTTCTATGTGGCAATTGTGAGCTCTTCCACTGACCCACATCCTCTTTACTCTACCACTCATTAGTCACTGGAAAAAATCAAATTGCCAAAGAATGAAGTGGAAGTGGAGGTGTGATAGGGGTAGACCAGGCCTTAGTCAGATTTCTAATCCTTTTTAGACCTAGATAGCTCCAGTATTGACATAGCTCATAGAGGTTCTGGTATGTGTATGGGAATGCAACTCCACACCTCCCTTGCCATCCCCCAAGTACTGAAAAGTCAAAAGGACTGCTGACTATGACCACTAAATGTGATCCTTCATTACTGAATGAATTGGGTTTCTACATTGATACATTGCTGAGATCGGGTTCCATCACCAGCCTATTGGGTTTGAAAAAGAGCCCCTTGAAACGCATCACTTCTTATCCAGAGAACACATCATTTTCAAGATTCTACATAGCCCACTCTTTTTCAGAAGTGCACATCTAGTTGGACATTGGAAATTGTTGGACAACAAAAATTATTGGAGTGAGACTATCGAAAGTTGGAGCTGTATCTTATTGTGCTGTTATAACACTATTTTGTTCTGACCACAAACCAAACAAGATGGAGATTGGACTTTTGCACAGAATAAGTTACTATCTAATGTTTTTAAGATATGTGAGTGACATCTAGTGGTCATAGCCAGCAGTCCTTTTGACTTTTAATTTCTGTGCCTGCACATTGGCTCCCCCCCCCCCACTTTTCTTGCTGATCCCCCAGGTACTGGCATAGCTTAGGATGCTGCCTACAGCTAATCACAGCCCACTCTATCAATAAATGGCATACCACCAGGGTAGTCAATTACAGTTGTGCTCCTAGGCAGGGAAGAGCTTTAAAGGTAACTACCAACCTTTGAAGGTAACTACCAACCTGAATTGAGCTTGGATACAAATAGGTAACCAAAGAAGCTGCCAAAGTATAGGTGTAATATGATCATACCAACATAAACCAGTCAATCATCTAGCAGCAGCATTTTGTACTAGATAATGTTTCTGAACAATTGTCAATGGCAGCCCCACATATAATGTCTTTAAAATTACAGTGGCATGACTAGCATGGTAAAGTCAATATAGAGGGCCAATTGCCAACTCCAAGCTCCTGTCACTTTCCCCACTGGTCTCCTTGAGTGGGGCTCATCTGTATCTTCTGGCACTCTGTGTGAGCAACATGAGAAAGTCATGACTTCATCAGCAGACAGTGGTTGGCTGCACTGGTGACTAGTAATCATGGGGTTGTCAGCAGCACACTGTTCTTTGAGTGGCTATTTATATGGATTCCAGTGCACTCATTATGCAGTTTGCCACTTATTTCTGATCTGAGGAGCAGCCATAGGATGCTAACTAGCAGTGCTGAGCTACCATGCTGCACCATCAGGGTCTTAGGATAAGGCTGCCCTACTCCTAAACAACCAGTCATGAATTGTTTTTAAAAGGACCCAAGTTTTTTTTGTTAATACTTTAATATACTTTACTAGTACGACCATCAGATGGAGATGGCACTGGTCATCCTTATGGT